>NW_005842034.1:80312-88045 GCF_000455745.1 Alligator sinensis | reverse complement strand
CCTCACCGGAGGGGACATGGGCTCCTAGTGTGGAGGTTGCATGCCTTCAGAGGCAGCTATGGCACCTGGTGCTAGGGTCAATGTCATGTAGACACTGCTGGCTCTAGCCTTGTCCAGACTGGGCTAAGATTTTACTGTGCAGCTGCTAAAAACTTCTAATTTGTAATATGCCACAGTAATGCTTACTACAATTTAAATAAAACATGCCTAAGTGTAACAAGGTCTATAGACAAGGTGTGGATAAGGCTGCAGGCAGTCTACTTCTTCATTGTGCATCACTTTGTCATAAAATGTTAGACACCCACCCAGTCTGACTGATAAGAAATGCTTTTTTTTTTTTTAAATAGAAGCTGGATCTTCCCATATGTGGTAATATATGTCTTTCCATTCCTAATAAGTTGTTTTCTGCCTCAGGCAAGTATATGCTATTCCTGTATGGACCTGTGATGCTGGCCCAGATATCTCAGTCATAGGCTGAGTCAGCTCTTTGCGTGATAAACAGCATTTTTTTCAGGTTTGCGCCCTCTCTTAAAACAGACTGGGTGTGTCTACATGAGACATTTACTGTGGAGCCGCCTAATTAGCTCTGTAAATACAAGTACTAGCCTCAGACTTGCCCCCAGGGGTGTGTGGGGCCCAGGGCATATCAGCCTGTGCGGGGCCTGGGGTTGGGGGGACACTGGCAGCAAGCAGCTGGAGCATGGAGTGGGGAGAAGGGAGGTGGCGAGTGGCTGGAGCTACCCACGGTCCTGGGCACCAGCACTTCCTAGCAGACTGATTTCCCATTGAGCACAGCCATACCTACATCCTCCCCAACACCACTTACTACTATTGCCAACACTGCATTTTGGCTGTGGGCAGTGGGGAGGCTGGAAAAACAAATGGATGTTCCAACTTACAGTGAATGGGGCTCATCCATGCCAGGAGATTCCCAAGTCCAGGAATTAGGACCATATTGCTCTTTCTCTGCACTGCAGAGGGAGGAAAGTGGGTCCTAAAACTCAGTCTAAACAGTTCATGTTATTTTCGTTACAGACGTCTGAAGAGCCATTCATGTCAAAATGATGAAAGGTTGCATTATATTTCAGTGTGTTAATAACATTTGTGATTGTAAGCCATAGTCCTTTAACTAGAACCTCATGGATGGAAGATTCATTGCACTCAAGAGGGCACAAGGATCTGCATACATGAAACAGCTTGCCCATCTAAGGCCATATTGTCTTCTTCTGGGAGATGGTACTAATTTGTAAAAATGTACATAAAATGGAAAAGAAAATATTTCCCACCTTCCCCCATTATTTACATAAAATGTTATGACATTTGCTTCAAATCTAGCCACAACTTTGTTCTTGGTTTCCTGAATGCTGATGTAAGGTCTGTTTTTTGAAGTGCTGACAAACATAGCTTGCTGTATGTATGGGAATAAATATGTACCGTGGGATGGAGGGAACCAAGGAAGAGGACTGTTGTGTTTCTCTAGGGAATGAGTTAATTTTGTAAGGGTATAGTGACATGGAAAAGATTGGAGTGTGTAGCAGAGATGAAAGGAAGAGGGGGAGTTGGTAAGCTATAATGCGTTGCTTTTTTTTTCTGCTGAAACTTCCAGATCACCCTTTTTCCTATTCATTTTAACTCTGGAATATTTAACATCTACAGCTCTGTCTCTTTTTCTGTTAACTAACTATTGGGAGAAATTACCAACATTTATCCTGCTCATTTATAATTTTCAGCCAGGATTGTGGGTTTACAAATGAATGAAGTCATAGAATCCTTCAGACATTTTATAAGCATCCACTGGATGATAACATCTAATCATAGTGATCTGAGACTGTCTGACTGCAGTGGGCATACTATTAACCTGTTTATAGCTTTGCTACAGGTCGGAGAACTGCTAACACTATGTAAAAACAATGAGAAGAAACCATCTCTCTGATCCTGAGCCTGCAAATATTGTTTAGCTTCATGGAAGTGAGAAGTTCCTATTGCAGTCAGTACAGTAAAGCTATGCAATCCACATGTCAAGTGAAACATGAACATAAGTAATTGCAGGTTCAGAATTCTGTTGTAACAGAAGTATTAATAACTTTTAAAGCTTTCTGTTGCATTAAGGTATATCCAATACTATAGAAACCAGAATGCTGTGTCTAGAATTATGTTATTGCAAGATCAATATCAATATCGTATAGCTCAGGTTAATATCCATTTATACATTACTTATCCCATGACATCTGAATCTAAAGCACTAAGTTCTGGTCACTTATAACTTTCTGAAATAATTATCTTTATGTTGGAAATTAGCCTGATTGGTTATAGCCCAGAAATATTAGAGTCAGCAGAGATTTGGCCTGATTCAGTAGCTGAATCTCTGAATCCAAATGGAAGCAGGACACCCATTAATTTCTCCAAATCGAATTGGAACCCTCTGAATCAATTCAGAGAGATTCGGAAAAATTCAGCGATTCAGATATAGACACAGCTTTAAATGCTTTTTCTACATACCTCAAGCTACCAGGCGGCTCATGAATGCCGCAATGGTGGGGCGGATGGAGTGTCCCATGGGAACATGAGGGGGGTCCCCAGTGCACTTGGCAGCAGACCTGGAAGTGGACCAGAAGCACTTCTAGGGACCAGTCCACTTCTGGGTCTGCAGGGGAGCATGCAGGGCCTGCCACCCACACCACCTCAGCTCAGCAACTGATGCCTCCTAGATCTGGGGAGGCAACTGGGGTCCCCCTGTGGCCAATCGCTGAGCCAGGGGTGCATGGAGGGGCCTCCAAGCGTGCTTGGCAACAGACCTGGAAGTGGACTGGAAGTACTTCTGGTCCACTTTTGGGTTTGCCACAGAGCATGTGGGACGCTTCATCCACCCCACCATTGCAGCGTTCACAAGCCACGCCTGGTACCTCGGGGTATGTAGAAAAAACATTTAAAGCCGTGTCTATGGCCAAATCACTGAATTTCCAAATCAGCATCGAATCTTCAGATTTGGATTCAGACAAATCAACTAATCAAATCACTGTCCCTGATTTGGGCCAAATCTGAATTGAATACAGCCCATTTCACACACCCCTACTAAATAATAATGGAACATACCCATCCTAACTGAGGCCTTTTGTACATGCATGGCAGTTTCATTTTTAAAAGGCACTCTCTTCAAGTCATGTTTAACTTTAAACATGATGGTGGGAATGTCTGTTTCTGAATGTTCACATGCCCTTGATGTAACAAATGACCATACATGTCCATATGCTCTATGCTGAATAGCCAAACAATGTAAGACCTTACTGTAATTCTTAGCACCAAAGAGCCTGAAAGTTAAATAGGCCATTTAGCCACAGATGAAGTACAGAATTAGTTTAATAGAATTTTTTTTTTAATATATATTTTTAAAATCAGCAATTTGTTTTGTTTTTGTTGAAAGCAATTTGGTTGACTTTAAACATTGTCCCACAGTTCAAAGAATGATGCATCCAGTCAAAGTGTGGGAACTAGAAAGTGGTGCCTACCAGAAACAACCATGAAACAAAAGAGTTTTATTTTATTTTCCCATGTAGAGTTGAACATTAAAGTAAGCAAATAGCAGAAATGATAAAAAGTGAAAGAGTATGAAAAAATCTGACATTTATGCCTTTCTAGCTGTTTTTAAAATGATAGGCCAGAAAACACATTTCTCACTTACCCTAGCCACGTCCATTTGCCTTTTTAGACTTGCTTAATACCTACTGGTAGTATAAGAGTGAGGTTGTAGCATGATGGTTCAGAAATTATGTAAAAGGCAAGGATTTCTATGCATAATATCTTTTATTGCACTAACTATGTAGTTGGAATATAGTTAGACAAGCTTTTGAATGCGTGACATTCTTTGACGGATATCAGATCTGAAAAGGAATGTTTTGCATTCAAGAGCTTATCTAACTATATCCCAACTATCTAATTGGTTCGTGTAGTAAGGACCTGACCTGGCTCTCCGCTTGATGGCTGCTGGGGTGCTCTGTAGCCAACAGGATCCTGACTCATCCCAGTGCCAAACAGCAAACCTGTGGGCCGGCAGCATGCCCCCACTCCACACGCTCGCTTCTCAGGCAGGGCAGGGAACGGCAGGTGATGCACTCCCTGTGTGCTTGTCCCCTGGGCAAGGGTGGGAGAAGGAAGAGTGGCTTCACACTGGCCCAGAGCCCAAGCAGGGATGAAAATAGGCTGCTGGAGTACCTGCCACCACCGGGAGCCCGGGAGCCACAGATGCAGGCAATAATGAGCCCAGCAGAGGCTCTCAGCACCCTTCAGTGGCAGCCTGGCACCTGGGAGCCTGCAGGGGTCCAGGTTGACTCAAGTCAACCTGGAACTTCCCTTATAGAGGGGTGCAGCACCAGGATGGCGGAGATGCTGGCGTAGGGACCAGACTGCTGTGTCTCTCCACTGGAGCCAAGCGTGCCCCATTGGAGGCTAGCCTGACCATTGCTCCCATGACAGGAACCTGATAACACTGCAGATGCTGGATGCTGGGTACCTGCCAAGGCTTCACAGGAGTTCATAGTACCCATGGTCCCAGATACAGGCCAGCCCTGTAAATCAGGCTTGTAACTGGGGGCAAGCCCTAAAGAGCCTTAGCTACCTTATGAAAAGGCAGATGTATACTTTAAAGCTAAAGGTAGGCCCATGAATGAACAATGGACATGACTGTTTATGTTGTACTATTTTATTAACGTCTATATGGTATGGACATCATCTGTAGTAAACCCTTGCCAGAATAGCAGGGCCCAGCCAGCTCATGTTGGTCCTAGGTTCTACTTTTGGTTCCATGTTGGATCTTCCTAGTTTCTTCTAGGGGACCAGGCGCCTACCCCAATAGCATCACAAGAACACCTGAGTGGAAAGGGGTTCAGTGTAAGGGAGGCCCACAGAAGATGCCCGGACAACAAGACCTGCACCCACCTCAGTGTACCCCACTACAGTCAGGTACTATCTCCTGATATCCTTCTCATTAACAAGTCTTAGCAGGTAGGATATAGAAAAGGGGACTAACATCCATTGACAGTATGGCACCTGAGTACCACCATGGTGTGACCCTTCAGCTTGGGTCCCATTACATTCTGATAAAAGATATATCACCCTAAGAAATCCTTGCCTATTACCTTCTGTACATTTTATTTCACTGTCATAGCTCCACTGTCCCTAGAAAAACCTGGAGCTGTTGCGCCACCTGCTGGTTAAAACATTTTCAGCTAGCAGTTGATTCCTTTTTTAAAGTGGGAAGCCTCAGTGATTTATTCACAATGCCAGGGGCGGGAAACAAGTTTGAACTTTGGCCCCAGTCAGCAGCAAGCTCTGCACATGTAGTCTTCAGCAAGCCCCACTGAAGTTAATACAGTACCACACAGAGGTCTGCCTGCGCTGAGCTGTTTGTAGGATGAGAGCCATAGGTCATTGTGATTTGCAGAACAGCAGATGCATGTTTGATTTGGACATTGTTAAATCTGCAGGCTAAGAGGTCAGGTATTCAGGTTGTAGCCATATTGGTCTAGAGGCAAAAAGGAATCAGAACTTGTGGTAGAGGTGATTTTTTTTTTATTAGACCAACTGGATTTTTGCAAAAAAAATTCAGGCTAAGAGGTGGCACAGTGTAGCATGAAGAAGGAGCTGTACCCCCTTCAAGAACAGGGGAATACAGCTGCTCGAGCTCCTGAGATAGGATATGTGCCTTCCCGCATAGGAGTTATCATGGGTGGGCTGTGTGAGTGTGGCGGTGCACCCCCTGTGAGCCTCACCAGGGCTACAGCATCAGGGACCCAGGTCCACAACCCCCCGCCCCTAGCAGTTGGCAGTAGCTGCTGCAGTGGAGTGAAGCTTGACTCCCCACACCTGCTGCCTGCTGAAGACTTGGGTCAGGGGTGGGGGGCAACTCCCCACTGCTACACGCACTCCTGTGGGGCAGGGGGCACCCATGCCCCCCAGATCTGTGCATGGTGCAAGTGCAGGCTGCCTGCTGTGGTTTTGGGCTCCCTGCCCTGCTGCCCTCCCCTGGGGCCTCCACAGCCTAGCGGGTGCAGCCCAGTGCTGCAGGGAACAGCAGGGTCGCACAGGGAAACTGCCTGCTGATGCAAGCTCCATACTGGCCTGGCGATGCGTTCCCATGCAGCCCCGCTCTGCCCTCCAGCACCAGATTGCAGCCACTGGGCTGCAGAGGCCCTGAGGGAGGGCCTCAGGGTAGGGAGCCTGAGCCCGCAACTGGGAGCCTGTGCCCACCCATGCCCCACACACAGATCTGGGGGTCATGGGTCACCCCCCTCCACCCCTCAGGAGTGTGCACAGCAGCAGGGAGCTGGCTCCAGCCCTCCCCGACGGGCTGCCTGCGGCTCCGTCCCGCTCCCTCCTGGGGCCCTGCAGTTGCACATTACAGTCTTGGGCCCGAAGTCCCATGCACCACTCAACTGGGTAGCAGCCCCAGCCCTGCCCAACTCCCTCCCTCCCTATGGAGGCCTTGATTTCCACTCCCCTGCCCCGCCACTTACCTGTGGGAGCTGCTCTCCAGGCTGGCTGGCGGCCACTTGCATATACATACACATGGTGCCCCCTGCCTGACTGCCCCCCTCCTGCTCCCTGCCATCCCCTTGCAGGCTGGAACTCTTCCAGGTTGCAGAGAGCTCTTTGCAAAACTGCAAAATCCACGTTTCTCCATAAAAAATGAGAAATCTGTGGTTTCCTCTGGGAAGGAGAAAAACCTGCATTTTTCTGTGTTTTTTTGTGGGAAACAGAAAACCCGAATCCCTGGAGATCAGTTTCCTATGGCAATAATCTTCAGTATATGCTGATCCCCCAACTGTTTCCCATGCACGCATCTTAGTTAAGCCGCCCCTACATATTCTTGGTTGAACGTCCTCAAAATCTTACTCCTTCATGGCGCTTATGCATCAGTCATACCAACACTTTCTTTCAAGGAAGCATTATATACTTGCTTACAGTGACAGAGATACTCCAGTATATTCATCTGATGTTTGCTTAGTAATGCATGATCTGCAGCTTTATCAACTGGAGTCCAAACAAAGCAGAAGTTCTGATTATCAGCCGTAATCTACTGCTGAACTGCCCTTCTAGGCTGATGATTCCATTCATTAATGTATCATTGTGATTCCATCTGCCAATATGAAAATTTCTTGTCTTTGTCTCTGTAACAGAGACCCGAAGGCTCCTCTTACTTTAAGGGTGGAGGAGCAGCAGAGACAGCTTCAGGCAGGGAAAGGTGCTCATTATGAGCTGCCAGAGAACAGGTACTGGGGCAGTTCCCTGATGCAAGCACTTACCACAGAACTAGCTGTGCTGCAGAACTAGCTGTGCTGCAGTAGCATCGTGGGTTACTGCATGGGAAACAAGACCGGAGCACAGAAGAGACCAGCAGCAGTAAGTCATCTTGGACACATCTACATGTTTATTAATGCACTTTTGCTACTGCACATTATATTCAGTACCTCTAATGTGAGGTACTAACTAAATGTGCATTAGGCTGCCCAATGTGCAGTAGCAAAAGTGCACACTTTTTAGTGATGCTTAGTGTGCAGTAGCCTGATTTTACTGTGCATTATTGCATCAGTATGCTTTTTGCTATGACACACTAATGTACAGTAAAACAGGCAATCAATTGGAGTTGGCATAAGGCATTCGGTAATGGTTTTCATTATGTTGTTAAGGCTGGAATCCCCTAACTTAGTGTGCATGTTCCAGCCCCATACTGGTGCACA
>NW_005842034.1:69853-80302 GCF_000455745.1 Alligator sinensis | reverse complement strand
AGCACATGCAAGTGCCAAAGTGGAGGTGCAAGCTGTTTGGAAACTAGCACCCCAGGTCATGCCAGCAAGGTGACAAATAGGAACTTCTTTGCTATTAACTTGGCTGTCTATAAACTCACCAGGGGGGACCAGCAGAAAATAGGTGAGGCTCTGTTCCCCCGGGCACCACCTGGGATAACAAGAAATAATGGCCCCAAATTGATTGAGAGCAGGTTCAGGCTTGAGATCAGAAGGCACTACTTTATGGTTAGGGCTGCCAGGCTCTGGAATGGGTTCCAAAGGGACGTGGTGCTCTCCCCTACCTTGGGGGTCTTCAAGAGGAGGTTGGATAGGTATCTGGCTGGGGTATTATGATCCCAGCACTCGTTCCTCCAGGGCAGGAGGTTGGACTTGATGATCTGTTCAGGTCCCTTCCGACCCTAGAAACTATGAAACTAGCCTGGACCCCTACCAGATTCTGGCAGTAGTTAAGGGTCCGATCCAACCTGACTCCTAAGTAAGTGATGGTATAACAGTGTTTAAGTGTCCAGTCACCAATTTTGATTTTTATTTCTTTCTTCTCTTGGTTGTTATTTAGGTGGAAAGCTGTTGCAACTGTTTTAGCAAGGCTGAGCTAGAGATGCCATTTATGGAAGTAGTCAGCAAAGGTGTTCATGTCTGATGTCAAAGTGGATTCATTGACTTCCCATTGCTTGTTTGATTTGGTGAGAGCCAGGTCATCAGCATAGCCATACTTCTTGGACTGGGAGTCAGGCAAGTTAACAATGTACATGCTAAAAAGCAGTGGAGAAAGTACTGAGTCTTGCAGGACGCCATTCTTAAGACTTCTAGGGTGGCTCTCCTGTCCATCAATGGTCTTGAGAGTGAAACTGCGGTTCTGAAGCACAAGTATAATAAAGCTGACAATTGTTCTGTCAGGTATCATTCAAAGAAGCTTGTAGTAGAGGCAATGGAGCCAGACAGTATAGTATGCAGCAGTGAAGTCCACCAGGACGGCACTGATCTTCTTTCCAGCCTCCTCTGCTGATGAATCCGCATCTCCATTCTGTTACAGCATTTTGACACATACAAGATGTTGACAAACTTATAGTGATGCTTATCACGAAAGATGGAGAGTTTAAATCAATGCTTTTGATATAGCAATGTTCAATACATTTTCAGTTTAACTTTTTTATTGTTCACGAGTAAGGTTTTGAATATTATGAAATAGCATAAAGATAAAGATTAGCTTGATTGTGTAGCAATTTGAAAGAGGAGGTAAGAGGAATAAAATTAAAAAAATAGTTTATGGGCGCAGACAGAAGTTACATTTGCTGTGCAGTTGGCCCCTTGAAAGCTGCAGAGTGCTTAAAAGTGCCAGATCATGTGACAATCTGAACCCTCATTACATGAATGTTCAGATGGAGGCACTTCAAAGTGCCTTCTGTCAGCATGTGCCAGGAGCAGGGCTGGGCTGATATAGCCTAGCCTAGCCCCACCCCTGGTTTATCTTCAGAATGGGAGGGGAGAGAGTTCCGACCAGGGTTTGCCCAGCCTGTGCTGGAGGGTGGGGTGGGTGGATTGGAGTCCCCCCGAGTTGGGGGTAGGGGGGGGCTCCAATCCACCTGCCCCACCCTCAAGCACAGGCTGGGCGAACCCCAGACCAAGCTTCCTTCCCTCCTTTCCCCCCTTCCATTCTGAAAACAGTACCAGAGCTTGGCAGGGGGGAGGGGAGAGGGTAGGGGAGAGGAGAGCAGCTGCATGCAGCTGCTCCAAATGGGAGTCCAAACTGGGAGCCTCTCAAACCCAACAGTGAACATCTGCCGGGTCAGGGGGAATGCGCTAACTCATAGTGCTTCCTGCAAAGCACCGTGAGTTACAGTGGGGGCACTGCACATCTGTCAGCACCCTATTATTGGACCCTGGTGTTCAGCATTTACCAGTACTGAAAAATTCTTAATTCAATAAAAGTGTTATTTCTACCACATAATTTTTTAAAAGTTACGTGGGGCAATATTCATCCCTGGACTTAGCAGATTTAGATCTGGGTGATTTTGGACTAAATTAGAGTCTTGATTTTGTTGGTATACTTGTTTCTCATTGTTTATGATAGGAAAAAAACCCCTGGAAAACCAAGCACATTTGACATGGGATTAGAGCAACAATAAATAGAAAGTTCCTGATGCCAAATTAAGAAGGTAATTTTACAGTGGAGTTCTTCCGTTTAAGGCTTGATTACTGCAATTCTTTACTTTCAAGGACTCTGGCACACATTTTTTACTTGGTTGTGCAATCCACAGTCACACTGAGCATTTTTTCATGTCAACAGCCCTCTTTCTAGTCACATGAGTAAGTGCTCACCAAAATGTACAAAAAATGAGCAACTGGGGCTGACTGCAGGTTTCTGCTTATTCAAGACCTTGCAACCAGGTCACAGCTGTTTTAAAGACTTTATTACTGTGCAAAAATCTTTTTCACTGGCTCCCTTACTATGGAGGTCGTCTGTTTTATTATGGTAGATCCTGGACACCCCATCTATCCTGAGTGTTAGACACTGTATAGCAAGATAGTTAGAGACAGTTCTTGCCCTAAAAATATCATTGCTTAAATGGACTAGACTGATAAATACTGGGAGAATGGAAGCATTATCTCAGTGTTATGTACCTGAAATGATAAGAAATCACAAATAAAAAAAATCACAAGGCTGCCTAAAAATAGTTAAATTAAAATATAGATGTTTATTTGTCTTCTGATTTAAGCTTCTAGGGTTCATTTTTTTCCAGCCTTTCATTGCAACCAAAAGAGATAGAAAGTTACTGATGATGACTAGTTGTACAGCACAGTGCAGTGAAGGATGCTGTATACTGGAAATATGGGCTACTGTTATATGTTAAAACCTAACTCGGACAGATTGCTGGGTTTATAGATTGTGGACTTTATGTATCCAGAGCTCTAGATAACATCTGAAAACACCTAAGATCAGCCACATGGGGCAACTACTGCATGTAAGGGCCACAACTGTAAGCATATTTAGGTATCTAACATCCGCAAGTGTCTCTGAGGCGGCAATCTGCAGGCTGGAACTAGTTCCTTTTCTTTAATAACCTGGATCTTAGAGAAAAGACCAACACTTATGCTGTGAAGGAGGAAAGCAACTTCCTTCCTTCTCCACATTCTGAGAAGGATTTTTTTCCTCTCTTAGTGAAGGAAATTATTTTAGCCTCCCTGTAACTGGATAAAACTGCTGTTTTTATTGTTTCATAATTGCAGGTTGTAGGCACTTGCCCATGGAGGAAGGCTGGTCTTGTGGTTAAGGCAGAGGCTTGAGAACTTGATCATGGTTCTGTTCCCAGCTCTGCTATAGCCTTCTTTTGTAGCCTTAGGCACAGATATTTATCCTCTTAGTTCTTTGTGTAAAATGAAGATAATAGTTTCCTTGGTAATGGGATTACAACGCTGCCCTCACTGATGTTAATAAGTTTTATAGACATGCTTAAAAATCTTCAATACACCAAAATGTTTAAATCAAGGTTAAAGGTAGATTGAAGCCTGGATTAAGGAAATCTGAGGTCCCAGGCCCTCTATAACATAAGGAGTGCTGCAGCCCCATTTCTCTCCTAGGAGGGTAGCTTCATTTTTAAAAGGCATTCTCTTCAAGTCCATGTTTAACTTTACAAAAGGTGGTGGTGAGATCTATTTCTAAATGTTTACATGCACTTGATGTAATGGATGACCAAAGGTAGTACATGACCATATACTTTGTGGACATGTCTACATGTGTCCCTATGATGCCGTTGTTACTGCACCGTCATTTAGTACTTCTTTCTGCGTTATAATGAGGGAGCGCATTGCTACAGCAACGTAACTGTGGTATCATGGTTTGTGGCCACTGATACTATGTCACCCTAGCGTGTTGCTACAGAGACGTAGTGGCATGTGTAGACACTCTCCGTGTTAAGAAGCCAAGTAATATAAGACCTTACTATATTGCTTAGTAGCCCAGAGGCTCAAAGCAAAACAGATCATTTAGTCACTAGTGGGTTTGTCTACACAAGATACTCTATTGAACATTAGACTAATCTACTGCACAATAAAGCATCACCAAGTAACCATGCAAATTTTGCTTCTGGTCAGCCACACCAGCAGGGGTCCTGGTCCTGGTGCTATTTAGCCAATCAGCAGGGGGACTAGGTCCCTTTCTGCGTACCCGCTCAGCCCGGCCCAGCCCAGCCCACAGGAGCATGTAACACAGCAGTGCCAGAACTGGGTGACTTCCTTTCCTACTCAACCAGGGCCTAGCCAAGAGCTGTCCCACTGGTGGCACAGGGCTAGAGAGCTGAGACACAGGGCTTAGAAAGAGCTTTGGGGAAGAAGACTCTTTCTCAATCCTGTGCCCCAGTCGGCTGATTGGGTCAGGGGGCTGACAAAGAGCTGTGAAAGGGGACTTTTCCCCAGCCCCTGCCATGATTGGTCGTTTGAGGCAGGGGGCTGGGAAAGAGCTGCAGGGCAGGGGCAGGTCCAAGCCAGCCCCAGGATGCAGGGAGCACTCTCCATGTAGCCCAGAGATAGCTGGGGCCTGCCCCAGACTGGGACAGTTCCTGGCCAGCCCAGAGCTGCCTGGGGAAGCTCCTCTGGGCACAGGGCTTATCCTCATTTGCTCTGTAGCAGCAACTGTCTCCTGGCCCATGCACATCAGGACCCCTCCTTATATGCACGGGACCAAGAGACAGCTGCTGGTGCAGGCGGCAGAGCTGTCCTGGCCCCATGCGAATGGGGACTGGCCCCGTGCTCCCTGCTAGCCCCAGGCTAGCACCCAGGGGGAGCCTGGAGCTCCCCCTGGCTGCTGCAGGTGGGGACAGAGCAGGACAAGCTGCTCCCATTGGGAGCAAATCTGCTTCCAAGAGGGAGCACGTGTAGATGTGCTCCCAGGTAGGTTTACTGAGTAGTAACCCTGCTTTGAATTAATAGCACATGTAGATGCACCCAGTAAAATACAAAATTTGGTATAATGGACTTTTAAAATATTTTTTAAACTATCAGTTGCAGAGGATTCCTCCTTTTCCAGAAGAAAGTAATTAAAGGACTTCTTCTTCCAACAGTGGCAGTACAAGGGCCATTTCCCCTGTCCCTCCTCCCCCGTAAAGAAGCAGGACTAGCCGCATTTTTCTTCAACCTCATAGAATATATATTAGCAACAGAAGGGTTATATCTACTTGAGTGAGGGATCTGGGGGATACAGCACTCTTCTCTCCAGTCATCTTCTGGGGTGGTGTTGGCAGCCCCTTGTGTACTTTAGTTTTGGAGCTAAGCCCTCATTAAGACTGATGGGGCAGCCCACATGTCTCAGTGGTATTGAGAAATTGGAAACGGACATCTCTGCATTTATTATACTGAGATTGCATTTTTCTTTGCTGCCTTGGAAGCTAGAAACTTGATTTTTTTTTAAAAAAGAAAGCTGTGCTTCTAATGTTATCATATGACTCCAGGACTGGGGAGCCAGGGACAGAGATCTATAGTGCCTATGTCTTCATTTGGTCATGAACTGCACCCTACGAAAGTGCGCAGTCTAAACTTTGCATCTCCTATTGATTTCAAAGAACTAGTTATACTTCTTTGTATATTTCTGAAGCAGTAGAATTTTGATATTTAGTTAAAAAAAAGGTATTTTTTTCTTATTGGATGCACATGCAATTCCAAGGAAATTATATTTCAAATATAGCTTATTTTACTTTTCTAGTTTTAAAATATTTAACTGAGATTCTGAATTGATGAGTTCTAGCTAAGTATGGAATTATAATACTTTTAAGAGATGGGAATAATTTGAGGGAATGACCAAATTGACCACTAGGGGTCCCTTTCACATATGTGTCCTTTTTCCCAGGCCACAAAAGTGACCCACTGTACTCCAAGGATTAGAACTTTTTTCATAGCTTAATGAAAATCTACCTAAATATCTATGTTATTTTGGTTAAAACAATTAATTCCAAAATGACCTGGAACATGATTCTGGAATTGGACCCATACCCTTTGCATTTGTAGTGTACATTTCTTAGTTTTCTGGAATTAGCATTTATTCTTGCAACTGGAAGATATCTTGTTTGTTTTTCTTTTTTATTAGCCTTCTGCTTGTCAAACAGCACCCGTTGTTTGTGAAATTTTGTGTTTTATGTCACATCTGCCTTGGAAGACTATGAATATATTAATGAGTAGAATAGCATAAACTCTGTATGTTGCTATCTGTGTCCCTGCTGTAGAAATAAAGAGAATGGAGTCCTCATGAAGGTTACCTCAAGAATACTCACTTCAGCTACTTTATAATTTTCTCAGAAATCAGAGTACTAAGGTAAATGAACTTTCTAGTGGTCACTCTAATCTATATTAGTTAAGTTTCAGAACCAGGGTTGGAAGGTGGGAAATGAGTTGCATTGACCCTGAATGAAAAGCCCAGAAGCAGAACAGAGAGAACGCTGGCCTGACAATCAGCAAACAGCAGAATGAGGCTTGATATGCAAGGTCACTTGCAAGCTTTCTTCCATATTTCATCTTGCTTTTGTCAGTGAAGCTCTCAAGATGTCTAAAACTCTGCTTTTGCATATGTCCAGAACTGCTTCAGTCGTTCAAAGAGCTGTTGTCCATCTCAGGCCTAACCCTGACTGGGATCCTCAAACTAGTCATTCCCCAGCCTACATCCCTTGAGGAACCCAGTCTAGCAGATATTCTCAGAGCTGCCTACACCCTCTTATAGAATTGGGCTCTGCACAGAACACACCATGCAGCTGGTGTCTTTAGTCAAAAAGATGGTTGGTGTTGCTGCTGCTGTCGTTCTGCTTTTATATCATAGCCTGGTGATTAGAGCCATCAGCCAAGATGAAAGCAACTTGTGTCCAATTTCCTCTTCAGCCTGAGGGTTTTTAAGCCCACATCTACATTTAGGAGAAAAAGCACCATATTCTAGACTATTTTGGAATGAGTGACACACTTTATCCCTACTGTATAACCTGTGCCACTGTGCAGAAAAGAATGCTAGATTCACTGAGACAGAGACTGTAGTCTAGAGCACTCGCCTATGTGGAGGAAGACCTGGATTCTGCCCCTGCTCTTACAACTATGTATGCATTATCGATTATGATTGTTTAATATAAAATACTTAAGTAGGCAGAGTCCAGCTATAACAGTATAAGTGGCAGCTGACAGATTTGACAATGTCAGTGTGAATACATCTTCATCCACTACTACAAGGAAATAATCTATTAGTGTCAGTTGTTTAACTGAGAAGGGGCAACTGGTGCAGCAGATGTGGGTACTGCCTTTGTGAGGAAAGGGGTACAGAAACAAATGCGACTGCCACTGCCACTAATCATGCTGCTGCAATTGACACAGTGGCAGCTGGCTCTGCCCCAGGTGTTGCACAGCTGCCCTAGGTATGGAGCTGCCCCAGCTGCAGCTTTGATCAGTGTCACTGGTGTTCTTTCTGTCATACTCAGGTTAGTATCCAAACTGACAAAAGGCAAGGAGACTTGGTTTCTAAGAACAGTCTTGCAACAACCTTCTTTATAATAATAATTGGAAATAAAAGATTAGATACAGGATGATATTTGGCTTGATGGATCTACATCAAGAAATAGTTCCTTAAGGTTAAGATAAGCTTGTGCCTCACCTTCCATATGGTGCAAGGGTGGAGGTGTTATGACACTATAGTTGGTGTAGCTCTTCACTGGCCTCTGTCATTCAGGTAAGACATAGATCCAAAGAAATGCCTGTGGAATTGCGTCCTTGCAGCATGTCTGTTACTGAGATATGGCACATAAGGCACTTTCCATTAGTCTCAGAGCCACAATGACCAATATGTAGTAGCAGCCATGAAAATGGAAAAGAAGCACAGCTAAAATCATAAAAAGGCTAATGTAAAAAAGAGAGAAAAATGTTTTCAATTTAATATGTGCACAAAAACCTCTTTAACATAATGGACATTTGGACGTCTAAGTGTTAACACATGGATGGAGTGAACTCAAGCCTTAGCAATCAATTCCAATGGCCAGTATTGGAAGGCTCTCAGTTAATCTTCAGTTATTTCATTTATTTCAAATTTGAGGGCCACTCACTTGCTGGCTGATTATCATGCAACAACGACATTATAGTAGTTTCATAGTTGGTAGGGTCGGAAGGGACCCGAGCGGGTCATCAAGTCTAACCCCCTCTGAAGTAGCTGTTACAATTTTTATGTTGTTTCCTTAATCATACTAATTGCTTAGTTTAATTTTAATTCATATAAAATACTTGTCTGCTTTGTCTTTCGTCTGCTCTGTTTTTTAGTTCTGATTTGTTACAAGTCTGGAGAAGAACATAAGTAACAAATCCAGTGGGCGTGTCTATGCATGTGCTTTAATGTGCAATAAGCTTCGCAAAAAAAATGTGCCCTTTTGCTAATGCACATTAAAATAGGCTAGTGTGCCTTTTCTAGTACCTCACAATGGAGCTACTGGATTTAGGTAGCATTACCTAAAGTGTGTTGATGAACATATAGCTATGCCCAGTAGTGACAACCAAATTGAGGCCCATTAGTTGTTACTACATTGCAAATATTTAAAAATAACTTCCAGTGAGTTTGCTGCTACTCTCTATCTAATCTGCTGCACTACATTGCTGGGATAGTTTTTTTGCATGTTAGTAAATAATCTGAGTTTTCTTTTTGGAACTTTATAATAGACCATAGTTTAGAATGTTTGTTAAACTAAGCAACTGTGCTGAACTTGTTACTGTGGTGCCTAAGCACTTAAATAATGAGACATCAGAGATGCAGGCACTCAAAAATTCTAGGTGCTATTCCAGAGTAACCTGTTTCTCTTATTTACTTCATTAGACATCAGGAAAACATATCCAGTTGTACTGATTATTTTAAATGGCAAAAGAAGAAAAAGTATCCACTTTCCAAATACAAATTTATATTTTACTACTGTAAAGGAAGGAATGAATGCTCTGATAAGTGTGATCTATGAGGGGAACAAAGTTAAATGTGGAGGTATTCCATTGGGATCAGTTATGATTTTTGCTACTCTTTAGCCCACTCTTACTCCCACTTTTTGGGGGGGCGGATGGGGGAAAGCATCTGACCGCATCTTTAATTTTAGTTGTTCAGATATAAGATACTCTCATCCTCCCTCCTTTTTTTGATAAGAGTTAAATACAATGGCAGTAACTCATGTGCAGGACTTTTAAATTGAGCATCTGATTGTTCATTCTGAAATAGTTTGCTTTGTGGTACTTAAAACAGATGATGAGAGAATTTATGAAGGGACAGATTATTTTTGCTCACTCTGGCATACCTCAGTTAGTAAAAAGCTCTATTAGTGAGCCTTCACCTCCCAGATTATTGGAGGCAATCTGGGTAGATTCATGTAGTGCCGTACATATGTCTTCCGAGTCTGGGGTGGGAGATGATTCTGTCAGCATTTGGGTTAAGGAGAACAGCATGTTCTTGATTCATTATAACCAAAAGAGCAAACTGGCATGTCCTAGCAATGCTTTGACATCTTTAAATGATTGATTTTTAAGCTTCCATTGGACTCTCTAAAGGAATTAATTATACACCATACTTACTGAAAATCATATCCTTTAATTTTATGGTGTAGTTATGCCCATCTGCTAAACTCTTCTTGAAATCTTACAGAGCCATCTCCACTGAGAAAGCTATCTCCATTAGCCCATATCTTCATGCCAAGTCATCTTATGAAGAGGCCAGCAACATGTAGAAAAGTTTAAGAACTGGCAGAGAGGACATTTTTCTCAATAACTTTACTCTAAACAGGTGAGAATCCAATATGCAACAGATAATGGAGAACTAGAACTGTTAATGAATGTGGCAGAAAAATACACCAAGGAACTGAGGTGGAGTACAGATGAAAAAAGTCTGTTGTAATCCAGAAGTGCAAAGATACAGTACAAGACAATTCAAGTTCCACTTCACTATGTAGAGTAGAGAGATAGTGAGCCCTGCCCCATGCAGTATACAGCACTCGTGTACAATTGCAGTTTACCACCATCTGATTGTAGCACAGGAAATGTAAGTTGTAGAGTCAAAATTAGTGAAAAACAAGAATCCATTGTAATCAAGTCAGTACTGAACTATAACCTGGCCTGAGCTTGTCAAACCTTTATAATTATAATGATCAGGGTTGGTATCAGGGTATCAGTCCCTCCACCTTTCCAAAATGTTTTACTTTTGGCCAGTGCCAAAATCAATGACTATGACCATGACCCATTTTCCACACCTGAGTTGGAAAGTACAATGTTGCATTCTTAGCAACAGATGGCATTGTGTGACTGGGAGTACAAATAACACAAGCTCTATAACGTGTCCAAAAATGGAGTTCTGAAGTAAGTGCTATTGCATTCTGGTAAAAATCAACTATGCAAAAGGATGCTGCCCCTAAAGTGTGCGATTTATGTCTCTCTCAATTGTAGCATAAGGAA
>NW_005842034.1:69145-69822 GCF_000455745.1 Alligator sinensis | reverse complement strand
GCAGGAATGTAGACACAGGTTCTATGAGGTGTGTGCTCAGCTTGGGTTTTGTCTCTTCTCATAGGTCATTTTACATCGTTTTAATGCAAAACCTTTCATATTAACTCTTTGAAAGTTCTGCTCTATGGATTTGCTGGTTCGAAGTAGTGGCCTAGTCTGTTAGACCATATGATGTGTTCCCACCAGTGCAAAACTGATGTCAAATTCCTGTCTATTTGTAACACTCAAATACTGTGAGCCCTAAGGCCTACCCAGCTAATGAGTAGCCCCTATTGTATGGGGCCTAATGGGTGAATGCTACAACAAAATACTTGGGACAACTAATGAAAAAACAAGAGAGGAGTGTTGTGTGGGTCAAAGTGTCAAAACGTGAAAATGAGTGCGCCTGAGGCGGACCCTGAGCAGAGTCCCCCGGGCCACACCTACCAGTCCTCAAAGGCATCCAAGGAGCCGGTGGACCCCACCCACTGGTGCTTTGCCTGGAAACATGCACGGACAAATGAGAGGAAAGCGGCCCCGCAGTCTTTGGGCACTGTCTCTAGTGGGTTATGGAATAGAGAAAATCCCACACAATTTACTGATTCGTTTTGATGCACTGGCTGGGGGAGTAGTTAGCTGATTGCACGATTTCACAATGATTACACACTTAATTCATACAACACAATTTTATTTTAAAA
>NW_005842034.1:55834-68686 GCF_000455745.1 Alligator sinensis | reverse complement strand
GGGCTCGGATCTTACTCAATAGAAATTACCTTTGTTGAGCATTTTTTTAAATTATTCTTGGGGAGACTTCCATATCACTGTAAATACTCTTTTCTTTTTACCAGTCTGGTTAAAAGGCCTTAGGCTTTGATGTCTCGGAATTTAGGACATTTACTTTCTTTGTAAAAAACTTCTAAAGGTACAATTTAGATTAAGGTTTTAGGCGAAGTCAGGACATTTTGCATGTAGCTCCGAAACAATGAGCTAGATAAGGAGATAGATCCTATCTTCTTCCTGAAACTGGCTAATGGGCAATCTTTACAAACATTCAAACTATTTCATTCAATATGACAGGCACCTTCCTGGCTAGAGTCTCCTTCCTGGTCAAGTACAGGGCCCATTTGGCCAGGGCCAGGAGGAGCTTGACCAGGAGGTCCCCGTGACTTGGTGGGGCCATGGATGGGGTGACCAAAAACAAAAAGGTGGGGGGGTGAAATTCAACCAGAACCTTGAGAGGAGGTTCTGGAGGTGGAGGGGCTGCAGCCTGGTGCACTCGAGGGTCATGTGTGCCAGGGTCTCTCTCTGCCCGCAGAAGGGGCAGGAGGCCCGGGGGTACGTGAAGCTCACCACATACATGCTCATGGCAATGGCTCCATGGAGGAGCTCCCCAGTGGCTTGTGGGATGAGGGTGGAGTACAGACTCAGCCACTGGGGTGCTCCAGCCATGCCCTCACCAAGCAGGTCCCACCACTTGGTGTTGTCAAACTCCTGAAGCCAGCTACTCCAAGGCTAATAGGACAAGGCAAGTGGATAGCCTCAGTTGTTCTGCTCGTGCCAGTAGAGCCAAGGCCCCACAGAACAGAGGGTAACAAGGTGTGGTGCAACTGTTACATTTTACCCCTATGCTCAGTAGGTCTGGAGGGAAATACTTCATGGCTTTGTACCCATCCCACTGTGCAGCCTTTTCTTTAAGGAACAACATAGCCGATAAAGGAGTGATGATCATCCTTGAGTTTCTGTGTTTATGGTCAGCTAGAGCTTGATGAGTTACTTGTAGGAACATGAGTTGTATCTCTGCTATTGCCTTCCTGTGTGGTCATAGGGAAATCACTTGGGCCAACAATTTCAAAACTGGATGGGTAAAGCATATGGGGATGGTAAGTGAAGTCTTTCTTTCTCCAGTATCTTCCTATTACCTCCTACCTTTCCAAATCATTGAGTTGCTTTATCAGCTGAGACAATTATTTCCTTAAAGAACGCAGTGATCTTTAATTGCCATTTTCCCATTTACAGCTCATTTTCCATTCAATTAGCCTTCATGGCTACTTAAGCTTTCAGACTTTAGAATGTACTTCACTATTTTTTTCCTTTAATGGGACACTATTTCAAGGCAAGCTTAGGGAGCAATATACTGCAGCCTTTTGTGATCTAGAGGTTTTGAAACAGGTGATAAAATGTTAAGAAGGATAAAAGCCTAAGCAATAATGTTGCTGGTGTGGAGCTGGTAGGTGGAGGCCAGGGTTGGAAAGGAATGCTTTTGTGTTTTGTGCAAGAGCTATGCACAAAATATAGAATATTATCTTTGATATGGGCAGGTATTGTATATACTATTCTGCACATATCAGATTCATGTATGGAATGTGGCCAGTTAGATGCCTGACTGACAATATGCACACATCTGTTGGTAGACCATAAACCAGGGGTTGGCAACCCTTTGGTATGCATAGCACATGGAGACATTTTGCTTGGTATGCCAACCCCTGGAGTGGACAGTGGGGGAGCCACGATGGGCCCGATCCTTGTTATGGCAGTGCAGCTCTGGCACCTTCCTCACCATCTGCCTCAACACGGGAGTGCACCTGCCTTTGGCAACAAGCTGGGCTGGGGTTCTGGTGGACCCTGGAGCAGCTGTGTGTAGTTTCCCAGCTTCCTGCCACAGCTGGCCCAGGTTCTGGGCTTGCCCCTGCCACCTGCCATGGAGCGTAGGCTGTTCACAGCAGGTGGCAGGGAGATGGAAAGCAGTTGCACCAGGGTCTGTGAACCCCTGGCTTGGCTGGTTGCCAGTGGTAGATGCACAAATGCCTCAGGGTATACAGCAGGGAAGAGGCCGGAGCTGTGCTGCCACAACAAGGATTGGGCCCCTCATGGTTCCCCTGCCATCTGCCCCTGGCATACCAACATCTTATAAGTTGAGGTCGTGGGGTTTTTTGATACTCTGCCCAGAAACATTGCTGACCCCGGCTATAAACCATCTATAAAGATGAATTGCCTGAATCTGCTGACTGTCTGGGTTTGACTTTCCCCATCAATTCTTCATTCACTGGGTGGCTAAAATTATTTAGGATATTCACTAGGATGAATTACAGCTCAGGGATCTATAAAAATGACTGAAACAAGGGCTCTATTTTCATGGCTAGCTGCAGTAGTTGCCTTCTTATATCTCTCTCTGTGTATCTAATAGAAGTCATCCAACACTATTTCAATATAATGCAACACCAGGATGTTCTTCTTCTATGAACATTAAATTTTGAACAGGACAGTAAAATGTTCTTGCAGATGAAGCTTTTCTGGTGTTTGCACAGCTTCCTTTTGAGGTCAGCTGGAGAAATATTACTTGCAGTGTGTGCAATGTTAAATAAAGGAAAAGCTGCTACAAAAAGTTTTGCTTTGTTGAGTGCTTTTTTTCAGTTAAAATCACTACCTGCCCATGTATGTGGGCCATTGTTACTGGCAGCTGGTGAATCTATAGTTAAAATGCACCAGTGTAGAGTGAGCTGTGCCAGCCATTGCTAACCTCCCCAAGTAAAGAGAATGAAAACAAAGTAATATTATTGGGAATATGTGACTCAAAGCCAAGTCGTCAAGGGCAGCCTGAGCTTAGTCTGAAAAAATGAAGGGGCTCTCCTCTTCAGAACATCTGTGCAGTAGGTCAGGGAGAGAGACTTGCAAGGTACAGGGCCTGTTAAGAGAGAAGCCTAAGCAGAGAAGCCTGGTGGGTGCCAAATCTGGGTAGGAGGATTGTTAAGGACTGAAAGGAGGGTTAGAAAGAAGGGGAACCCCTGATAAAAGACTGTAAAGAGTCTTGAACTAAAAGGGCTAGACACTAAAAGGGCTAATTGATTCTGGTGAAAAGCAATGGAAGGGCCAGAAATAGCATGATGTTGGGAAAGTGTCAGATGTGTAGGAGAAAGGAAACTGCAACAATGGTAAGGCTCAATGTTAGACCCTTGCAAAGACCAAGGAATCAAGAAATAAAAAAATAGAACTCTTACATAGCATGGCTTATTCTGTCTGATTCTATTGCCGTTTAAGCTAATAGCACAACAGAATTGGGCCCTCAAATTAGCATCAGGCTGTTCATGGCATGTGTCTCCCTTAAACAAGCTGACTGCCAATCTTGCTCTGAAATTTCTGCTTAAAGTCATCGTTACAACACTCAGTGAATAAAGGGCCTGTGTTTTGCAAGGTGCTAATGCTGATGCTCAGGTGCTGGGCATAGCTCCTGGATTAGGTTGCAACATTTGAGTCTCATGCAAAACTCAGCAATGACAATTAGCTTTCCCTTCAAGAGAATTAAGTCCTCAATTTTCTGTGCAACAATTAAGTAGAATTGTGCACAAAACTTACTAGATTCTCTTCTTTAAAAACAAAAAAACCTCACACACCCAAGTTACTAAAAATGAATAACAGTGGGTGCATCTAAATGTGTATTTTACTGTGGAGTAGACTATTTAGCTCCATGGTAAAGCATCACCATCTACACATGTGCTGGTATCAGGGTGCAGTGAAGTAATTAACTGCTGTCAGATAGTACTGTTGGAGACCGTACTATTGTATGGTGGAGTAATTTACTGCACTGAAGCATATGTCTAGATGGTGACCATGGATGTAAATTGTTCCCAGTCGGCCTGCTCCTTCCCAGATCACATCACTGCTGTCCCGGGTGCACATGTAGACACAACAACCAGGAACAGTTGACTCTGGCTTAAACCGCTCCAGAATTTATTGCTCTGCATTATTGCATCTTTAGATGTACCCAGTATTTCCAATATTTATTTGTATGGTTAGTGGCTTGCCATATCTTTTGTCTAAAGTGTTTATCCATAATGTTTCCCTTTCAAGACACTTGCAAAATTTTAATACTGCTTGAGTGGATTATTATATTAGTTGTAAATATACATGGAATATAACTGAAAATGAATAAAAAGGCAGTGGCCACAGAAGTAAATCCTACCTTGACCTAATTGTGGAGCCTTTTATTTCTAGATAGGGATGAATTTGGCTCTTATTTATACCAGTGTCCAGTTGGATCCAGTCAGGTATATGTCACAACCCAAGGGTGTGATTTTGTTTTGTGTGTGCTTTGGCACCACTGAATTATGTTCCCGCTAAATTACAGCTTCTTTGCACGGTGGAGTTTTCTGCTGCAGAGGAAAGCCCCGGTGTAAAAGAATTCCCGCCAATTTGTAGCTTTCTTTGCAGTGTGCATTTCTCCTTTGCAGCACTGCTAGCCGTATAAAAAGCTTGAGTGGTTTCCGCCCAAGTTGGAGGACTCCACGAACACCAGGAGGAGGAGACTTCACGCTGTGTGAAGATCTCTAAGTGCTGCGGAGCCTATTGGACCCAGTGCATTTCAAGCAGGCAACAGGGGTCTGATCAGCCTCTAGCCTCTCCCCGTCGCCGTTCGCAATCCTCGACGTACCCCTCTCCCTGCGCGCAAAAGGATCCACGGAGCCTCAACAACTCCGTGGGAGTGATCCGAATATTGTCTGAGTCCTCAAACGAGGATTTAAGCGGAGCTGTGCCTGGGAAACTGTCCAGCCTACACCGCGACCATCTTTGGTGTAAGTAAACAATCTTGAATCAACCATTACGCGTCTGTGACTAATTCCAGCGTGTCGCCTGTTCTCTCCGACCCAGCGTGCCCGGGCTGCTGGCCACAGCCTGCGCGGCGCAAAAAAGGGCCCGGACCGCTCCCGGCGCGCACAGTATAATCAATGGATGGGGTGTAGCTGAGAAGAAAATTGAGCCTAACAAACAGATGTGTGTGTTTGTGAGTACACACAAAAGATAGCAATGAGTATTTGAAAAAAAGATGGGGAAAGTTGATAAAAGAATCTTGCAACCTGTGAAGGGGCTCAGCAGAAAGATAAGTGTTACTATGACAGGCATATTGGACAGATGGACAGACATGGACCAAACAGAATAACTTCTGCTACCTGTTGTTGTTAGTATAAATGGCAAAATTTAGCAGAGTTATTCCAATAACCATGAGAAGCATCCGGGGGCTTTATGCTTTTAGTTTATAAGTTATGGAGTATCTCCTAGCAATCTCAAGCACGCTCTCCAAATTTGTCATGACACTATTGCTGTCCTAGATATGGAATAGGAAAGGGGAAAATGATAGTTACAACTAATCAGAGCCTTTGTTCAGTGCCATTATACAGAATTGTTCTTGAAATGAAAAAAAAAAGCTTAATTTACTGTATCTGATGGGTTTTTTGTTTGTTTTTTAAAAAGACATCTCTGTATTTTGCATATTTAAGGGCACAGAGAGATGACACATTTGTACTTGTATCAAAAGGCAGCAATCGGTGATGGAAATGCCTAAATCAGAGTAATTGTACATATTCCAGCATAAAACTATCCCTTATAGAATCATGGATAAAACCCCACTGCTGTAAGTGACATTGGTTTAAATGTTTTTTGTTTGTGCCCATCCTGGGGCAGCTGTTTATTAAGTTAAATAGGCAATTACCTCCTCCCTGACCAGGAGGTAAAATAATAGCAGCTTACTGCATGCAGCTACCTCAGCACAGCTACACATCTGCCCTTTCAAAATTAATTGTGCTTTTGTATGCATGTCTTCTTATTATTGTGCTTAATATTTGAACTTCAACATGGAAGAAATTATTGGTTCTGGTTATTTTAGTGGGTTTTAGTCAAGAGATTACTCTTCTGTGTTATGAATGCACTATTTTTTTCTCTCCACAAGAGGTCAGCCTATAGTTGTGAATCCTGCACTTAATTACAAAATGACTTATGTCTATGTTGTAATCCAGTGGTTTTTTAACTGGGGTCCATAAGATGCTTTTAGGGGTGTTGCAATGTAGGCACCTGCTGCTGCTGTGGCCAGGTGGAACTGCACAGCCAGATAAACCCTAAGCAGGCGGGAATGCCCAGTCCTGCTGCAGCCCTTCCTGGTCAGATCCTCCATGCTTATCCTGGAAACAGGTGCACAGGGCAGGTGGAATTGTCCCACATGCCTCCGTTTCCAAAAGAAGTGTGGGGGTGGTTTTTATTCAAAACTTGTCTCTTGTGCTATGAAAAATGATTGGGTTTAATCTGGTTCTGCATGAATGCTATCAACTGTAATAGTACAGCCCATTTATTCATGTCTAAATATTTGGCCCTGTGGGCCAAATGAGTAGCACAGGACTGGTCCACAGGCTGGATTGGACCCTGTGCCCAGGACCGTGCGCTGCAGGCCTGCACACCCAAATCTGAACTATTCCACTGCCACCCAGCCCCCACACATGCTTGGGTTGGGGCCCTGGACCCTGCACCACCTCCACCCAACCACACGTGTGGATAACAGCCTCTGGGGCCCCACGCCACTTACGCCCAGTGCCCGATGCAGGGATTGGCTTTGGGTATATGCTACCTCTGCTGGATGCCATGTGCTGGGAACGGGGCCCTGGGGCCCTATGCTGCTTCTGCTCAGCCCTCCTTGCCAGGATCAGGCTCCATGCCACCCTACATGCTAGATCTAATCCTTAGGGCCATGGCCCATTGGGGCTCCCGACAGACTGGGGGTTGCGCACTCCTGCTCTCTCTAAAGCTTCAAGCCCTCAACTGTTGATTCCATGGAGATCTATTGCTCCTCCTCAGTACATCACATGTAGTGACAAATACTTCTATGTTTTATTTATATAATTGCAAGTTCTGGTAGGGGGACAGTAGTGTAGGGGTGGGCAATCAGCCCTGGGCCACTGACTGAGAGCGGGTGCAAGAAGGTTATTTGCCACTACTGCCAGCCTGCCCGCTACAGCCTCTGTCACTGCTGGCCAGGTCACAGAAATTGCTTGTTACACCTCTGGGAGCAAGGGAGGGGGCTGAGGGTAGGTGGGAATGGACTGATAATATTGACTTTGCAAAGTACACAGTTGTAACTATTTGTAGTTGTAGTTATGAATTGCTGTTAGGTGCTGAGAATAATTAGAACCCTGAAGATAATTTGTGTCCAAAGAAGCTTGAATATGTCCAAGGCTAAAGTGAACCTGGAGGATGTGACTTAAACTCACAAAAGCAGCATATTCAGAATCCTTGTTCTATACTTAACCTGCTCAAGTTATGTTGTAAAGTGAAAATGATGTGTGGTCTTTTTCTTACAAAGTTTAATTAAAACCAACAGGGGAGTGACAAGGATATGATAGAATCATGAATGAAGGACTGGGGCCAGGCTTTGTTAAAATTTTTTTTTAAAACTAGACATTAAAGGTGGCATCGGCATGGCCTTTCAAAACTGAACAGCCTGAATCCTGGTGGAGCTTAACCCTTTCACCTTTGGTTCATATTGTCCCTCTGCATATCTTCTATGCAGGCTTTCTTTCCTTTGCCCCACTTCCAAGCTGTTTCTTCCTTCCTCCCCATCTGGCTTTTACACTGCACTTCTGTGTTACTTTGTTCAGAGTACATGAGTTGGCTGTATAGAGAAAAGGACTGAAATCCTAATCTGTCTCCTAACCACTGACACTAATTCCTCAGCAAATGTTCTTAATTCATTTCACTCCACTGCAAATAGTACAAAAAAATGTGGCAAGGAAATGCAATGCAAAAACTGGAAGTCCTAGTTTTAATGGTTCGCTCTGACCCAGCAGACAATAGCAGCAGTCTGGGGACACTCTTGTCTTATGCACCATATGTGCTATAGTACCCAAGAACAATGGAATGAATTGAGAACCATGAGGGTAGGAGGCCTTTAAGTATCTGGATGTCAAAACAGTAATGTTTTGGTATTTTAATGTGTGTGCAGACGCACACAATTAAAAAAAAAATCAATTGGAAATAATAAGGGACACTTGGAAGATTGAATATGTGCAGATACACCATTTCAGTAACTGCGTACCCAAATACATACACTTTTTTTGTTCTAGATTACTTTAACCAATCCAGATCTGTGTTAAATTATTGTCTATTCCTTTTCTTCCCCTCCCTCCAGCATGCGTGTGCACGCACGCACGCACACACACACACACACACACACACACACACACACAAGCTTTGTGATAAGTCAAAGTTCATTAAAATTGTGATTACAGTCATCAGATTGCAAAGCACTGCATGAATTTATAACTTTCTGGCCCCATTTACATGAGACGTTTACTATGTAGTAGCTAGTTATGACTGTGCAGTAGTGTTGCGTGGCATGAACTGTGACATGATGCTACTGCACACTAATAACAAGCTACCACCATGCAGTCAGCATCATCAGGAAGCCACGTGGGGATACTACTGCGCAGTAATGCCGGTTTTTGCATAGTCATTCAGTACTTGGGTATGCAAATACTAAATGACTGCGCAGTAACAACTGCACAGTCAGCATCTCGTGTAGATGTGGCCTTTTGCTACTTTACTACACTTGGAGACTGGAATTCACTATAAGCAGGCCCAGTTTACCTATATACAGAAGTAACAAGCACCTTTTACTTAAGCTATCCTCACTAATTGAATATGAAACTTGCAGCCACTGCTAAAACCAGAGGTTATTCTTGTAAAATGTAAATGGTGCTTACATTCGCGGAGTGCATGTCTGCATACACCAGAGCTAAATTTGGCCTATTATCACTTTCCAGATAAGTAAACAAAAACAAATTATGATTTGTTCGAGACAGTCCACAGTAGGGGCAGGATTATTACACAGATGTTCCTGGCTTCTAGGCTATGCACATTGTATTAAATCAAATATAAACAAATTATTTGGTGGGGAAAAAAAAAATTTAAAATATTCTAGATCAGTGCTATTTACTTCTGAGTTCTTGGTATTACTTGAAAAATGCTCTGAGGAAGGATTCAGGTATATCTGGTACATGCTGTTATACATCTAGTATATTTTGTATCTGGTGTATACCTGGTATATCAATTAAACAGCAATTCTATAGGAAACTATTGCTGGAGCTTGAAGTTCAGGAACCGACCTATAGCTTAAAAAATCTGGAAATTTTGAGGCCATTAGATTTGCATACTGATGGTGTTGTGTTTGCAACAATAGTAGGAATTAGAAATAAAAGTAAGAGGGTATGTGACAAACTCGAAACCTGTTCAGCTTGAGGAAAACTTCAGCAACAATGGTATGTAGAAAAGCTGAAACTTCTGTATGGACAGGTGAGATTTAGCTCACATCATTTGTGTGATAAGAGAAGCAGGAATTGCTAGTCAAAAAAAGAATGTCTAGTCAAGACAATGCTTGATCTAGGATTTCCAAATAAAATACTGAAAAGGACCTTTTCTGTGGTCTGGATCTTCATACCTTAACACTTGTAAAGAAAGGCTCTGTGGTAATGGGATACAGAGCCTTTTGTTTCTTGCCTGCTGGATCAAGTCCAGTCCAAGTTAGTAGCGGATAGAAGTCATTAACTGATGATGGCCCTCTCATGGCCTATATAAAGTGAACTGATGCTGGGATCAGTCCACTTTTTAGGAGACAGCTATCCGTGTAACAAACACAGCGTAGATGCCAGTAAGTGAACAGACACAGGGACCAAACTATTCTCTATTCTTTAAACCTGGGATGTCATGGGGAGGTCTGTAAAATCTGCACGTCTTTGCCAGTTCTGTATGGATAAATACAAAGCTTCAGAATTTAATTAAGTCAGTCCTGCCTTATTCACCCTAAATTCATTTGGAAACGTTCTAGCACCTCAAATTGACCTCTTTTCAAACTGGATGCATATAAAAGCAAGTTATTTATTTATTTATTTATTTTACCAAATCTATGCCCCAGTCATAGGATCCAAGAACTGGAAAGGACCTCAAGGGTCACTTGGACCAACCCCAATCAGAAATTTGAACATATCCAATTCTGTGAAGAGCAGCTTTTAAAACCGATTAGTCTCTCCCTTTAAATATCGCAGCCCCAAACCTTTAAATAGAAAGTGACATAACTGATTTTCACTAACCAAAATGAATGAGGGTATATATACTGGAGTTAGTATAATATATGAAAAGAAATGTGTGTGTTGGGGGAAGGGGGTTGCAATATATGATTTAGGTGAATAACTAAAGCATGTTCTGAAAAATCTATATGAGCATCGTATCAGTTGTATTCCACTTATCTAGGTAGCACAGGTGTCATACACTTACAAATAGCAGCTTCCATGCATTTAATAATTAACCCCGTGGTTTTCTTTTTTCCCCAGAAGAAAATAACTGTCTCCTTTTTTTGCTTAGGTAGCGATTACATCCTGAAGCCACAAGGTGGCAATTCAACTTTAATGTTGATTATTACCATTCTCCTAGAAAATGCAAATCTTAGGTGTGAAAAAACAGCTGTCCCTGTATTCTGTAAGGAGCACAGTGAATTAGACATCACCTTCAGAGAATTTGCTCATAGATTACAGCATCATTTATGTCCCTTACTGCGTTTGCCTACAGTGGCTCATTCCTTTTTCCAGTAAATCCTTCTGCTGCTTCTGCCCAGTGCTTCCAGCAAGGACAAGATGATACAATTCTCAGCAACGGAAGTTTAGGTGAGGTATTAGGAAAAACTCTCTCACTAACAGGGTAGTAAAGCACTGGAATAGGCTCCCCAGAAAGCGTGGTGATTGTGGAATCTCCATCTTTGGAGGTTTTTAAGACCTAGCTAGACAAAGCCTTGGCTGGGATGATCTAGTTGGGGATGTTCCTGCTTTGAGTAGGGAGTTGGACTAGATGACCTCCTGAAGTCCCTTCCAACCCTCATTTTCTGTGATTCTGATTTAGCAGCTGGTGTTTAAATGTCCAGTAGATAGCGCTACTAGCCAGCATTACAGTGCGGCCAAAGTAGAAGGCAGCAACAGGGATTTCAGGGGAAATGAACAATTAAACTCCATGAACTTAAATGACTTGCAGAGCTCATAAAACAGGAATCAGATTTTCAAGGTAAGCGGGTACATTTGGCCCAGCCTGAGCTCAGAAACCCAACCCTGCTACAAACTGTGGCTACTTTTTTGGTGTCCACAAAAACCATCACATACTGTTGTACCTGGGTGGGGTGGAGATTTATTTGCATGGAGCAAATGGATAGATGGTCAGACTGGTATAGATTGTAGGAGTTTTTGCCTTGCTCTGTAGTGGTGAGGCACGGTGACCTACCCAAGACCTCTTGGGCATATATTGATATATTCATCGAAGCAGGACACTGGGTGCCCTGGTTCCCTGGCTTTACCTGTAGCAGGTTAGGGTGCTAGGCCTGTGTTGTGTCAGGGTTGACAGAAGTCTTACATAGTTTAGATTCTGGATTTATGGGATGGTTGGATAGGGATGATCCTGCCTCAGGCAGGAGGTTGGACCAGGTGACCTTTGTAGGTCCCTTCTTGCCCTACTCTCTCAGACTCATCTTGTCGTTTCCCTGCAGTTTCCTGAAAGATAAGCATTAAAACAAAGGGGTAAATGATCAAGTCTTTAACTTGGAGACGATCACGTGCTCCCCAGGCCTCAACATTCAATTTCAATTGCCCTGTGGAAGTGTGAGCAAGTGGAGACATTCATCTGCACCAACAGCTTGGACAGCACCAGAGAGTAAAGCGATTGTTTCCCCCTTGCTCCCCCCCTTGCAGCCCAGCAGCAAATCCCCACCCCAGTGGCAGGTGGACAGTGTTGCTATGAAGGGGAAAAAAAAAAAAAAAGAATCCATTGTCTGAACTCCAAACTGCCACACGCCAGACCTCCGCCATTGTGCGCCCGCTATAGAGATGCAAAGCAGCAGCGTGTGCCATCCACAATCTGCTCCGTGCAGCAGCTCATTACTCATGCAGGCCCAGTGCCCTCCTTGCTCCAGGCTGCGGGGAGCATCTCGGCAGTGGGGCATGGGGGCAGTGAGGAAAAGAAAAGGGGGGAAAAAAAGTAATTAAAAAAGAAAAGAAGAAAACTAACCCCCCCCCCAAAACCCACAAAATAAAATAAAGTCAATGTTAATAAAATAAAATGCAATGACACAAAAGAAAATGAAATGAAACCATACATAAAATAAAATATTATAAATACGATAAAAAACCAAGATGCACAGAAATAAAATAAATAAAATAAACTATTAAAAATAACTAAAATAAGCACTACTAAAAATAGTCATAAAGTAAACAATGAAATAATCAAAATGAAACAATGCAATAATAAAATGAAAAATCAAAATAAAAGTAACAAAATATAACAATGCAAGAATCAAAATGAAATAAGAAAGAAAAAGAATGAAATAATCAAAAGGTCAATAAGATAAACACAAAAAAATAAGACGATAAAATAAACAAAATAAAAAACAAAGAAAATAATGTCAATAACTAAAAATCAAATAAGCAGCGTGCAAAGGAAAGGGGCAACACCCCCCTCCCCCCGATTCCTGTGTGTGGTGAAGCGCAGGCCCCTCTCCCCGGCCGTGCAGCACGGCGAAATGAAATAATCAAAAGGTCAATAAGATAAACACAAAAAAATAAGACGATAAAATAAACAAAATAAAAAACAAAGAAAATAATGTCAATAACTAAAAATCAAATAAGCAGCGTGCAAAGGAAAGGGGCAACACCCCCCTCCCCCCGATTCCTGTGTGTGGTGAAGCGCAGGCCCCTCTCCCCGGCCGTGCAGCACGGCGAGCCGCGTGCAGGGTGCAGCTGGCCGGGCGGG
>NW_005842034.1:49616-55468 GCF_000455745.1 Alligator sinensis | reverse complement strand
TGCACTTGACCTGCTGGGGCTGACGTGCGGCTCAGCTGGGCGCTGACCCCCCTCCTTGTGCCTCTCTTGCAGGATGCAGGGTGCTGGCAAAGCCCTCCATGAGCTCCTGGTATCGGCGCAGCGGCGTAGCTGCCTCACGGCTGGGGTCTACGAGTCTGCTAAGCTGATGAATGTGTAAGTCTGTAGCCAGTGTCTAATTCCCCAGCCTGCCTATCTGTCCGTCCAGCCACCTCCCTCCTTGCCTGGTGTGTGGAGCCTGGAGTTAATGGATGTCTGCCTCTCCCCCCCCCCCCCCCCCCCCTGCCGCAGGGATCCAGATAACGTGGCGTTTTGCGTGCTGGCCATGGATGAGGAGGATGAGGGGGACATTGCCCTGCAGATCCACTTCACTCTCATCCAAGCCTTCTGCTGCGAGAATGACATTGACATCGTGCGGCTTAATGACACCCCCAAGCTGGCCAAGATCCTGGGGCCTGGCGAGGAGGCGGGCGAGCCCAGAGACCTCCACTGTATCCTCATCATGGTGAGTGGCTGAGCTGGGTTTGGAGGTGCTGTGGGCATGGCTGCCCTCTGCAAGCAGCTTGGCATCTGCTCCATGGGTGCCCTTGGGGTGACACTAGTAGGTGCCTCTGCTGGAGACCCCTTCCCCAGACAGTCTGAGAGGTGTGTGTGTTGGATACTTGTCTGACGCTACTTTAGCATGAATTTCCCCACCTCCCTGCAACTTGCCCAACAAAAAGCAAGGTCCTGCTTGTTCCCCTCGAAGGGGATGTGCCAACTTAAAGGACTAAATCCACTCCTTTCGTGCCAGCATGCTCTCCCAGCTCAGTGCTGCTCTGAGGACCAGGAATGTGTTTACTCATGGAAGCTCTTTTTCTATTGCAGAACCCCAATGGGGATGCATGGAAGGATCCAGCCCTTGAAAAGCTGAACTTGTTTTGTGAGGAAAGCCGGAAGGTCAACGACTGGGTACCCACAATCACCCTGCCGGAGTGATGTATATCCAGTGCACTAGGAAGGCTGAAACCTTTGTTGTATTCTTCTCATGGTGTTGGCTCACCTGGTGTGCAACAAGTTGCTGATTCTGTGGATTAGCTTGGTCAAGAGATCGGATTGAGTCGCTCAGACTGGCACCAAGCAGGCTCTTGTGAAAAGAAGAGAAAGAGGATGGCTCGTGCCAGCAGGTTGGCCCCACTATGCAGTGGGGCTAGTGGAGGGGCTGGCATACCATGGAGCTGAAGGAAGTACTGCAAGTTTCCAGGAGCTGAAAAAACTGCAAGTTTCAGGGTCGAGTGGAACTGTTCCAGAAGGCAGGACAGAAGGTTGGGAATTGGACAAAAATCACATGGAAGGACTGGACAAAACAACATTGTAACTAGGAATTGTTGGCAATGTCTATGAAATATTAGGAGGAAAACTTTGATGGCCTAGTTAGAGACTTGTTACTGTGACAATACAAAGACTTTTATGCAGACTGTCTTGTACAGACTGACTTATCAGGCCTTTTGGCTACTTTGCAAAACTGGTTTAATTAATGCAATAATCATTTTTATTACTACTTATGCTGCTATTGAAGCATTTGTTTTTATAATAAACTGTTTTTGACAAATAACTTCTGGTGTCTTGCTTACCTGGGTAGGGAAAAGCTTTTGGAGATGACACACATCCTTTTATATAATGTATATTTAGCAGACTTAAATTTTACTCTTCTCTTTCTCCCCCCTTTCCAAATGCTTGTTCTCTGGCAGCTAATGTATGGAAATGTGCCTTTACTAGGAAAGACACTTAGCTCTGAGAGAGAGTAGCTAATTTTAATTCAAAGCATGGCTCTTCAAAACTGATAATTTGACCTTTCACCCCTTTGCAACAGCTGCTTACCGCAACAGCTTGCAAGACTGAAGGGCTGCATGCTTAATGACCTTGTTTGTCATAGGTGGCTTCTACAGACGGTTTCTTTAGTAGAGTAGTCCAAGAAGACTTTTGGTTTCAAAGTTCCTGGTGTTGCATGCAGCTTGCTCTCTGAACAAAAAGCTTTGCATATCTATATGTATTTAACCACTTTACTGGGGGGGGGGGAATCTTGTAGCAGCCATGTCTTTGCACTTACTCTCATCAATAACATTATTTCTGCATACGTGTCCTTTTTAACATTTTTGTGAATAGGAGTCAATAGGTAAATCTGAAACATTACAATTAGTGTCTGAATACAGGTTTCAGATATAATAGCTTGCATCTGCTTCAAGTCTGTTGTTTGTCTTGTCTGTCTGCCATATGCTGGAACAATAGAAGCTGTCATTCTCCAACCCAATTGTCTGAAACTTTAATTGCCTGGCTAAAACCAAATCAAGTGCAGAGAGAAATTGAGGAACTGCACATTTGTTTTTGTTTTTTTTTTTTAATGTAGTATAAGTTTGGCTAACATGACTGAAATGAAAACAGCTTTCTCCTAATAGGGCTACCAGTGCACAATTATTTATAATGTCTTCATCAGTAGGGAGATGGTAAGAATCTGTGATTGCCTGGGTGGCTGTACCTACTATCTCCATACCCAAAGCATGCAACCGAGTCTGTGCATGCTTTGCACAATAGAAGGGTACAGAAAAAGAAACTTAAAATAGACATGAATTGTGTGTCCTTTTAAAAGAAAACACTAATACCATAGCAGTGAGAGCAATATTAGAATACATCCCTTCCCCTCCCCACCCCCAAGTGATTGATTGACATTTTACCACATCTATAAGCAAAATGCTATTTCTGAGAGAGAACAGCTCATCAAACCAGAGTTGTTGACTTCATTAGGAGCAAGCACTACAACATTGTTGTAAAGCGATTTTGGATTCATCCAGTTTTACAGCACTCATCCGATGGGATAAGTGGTGCTCAGTCACTGTCTGTATGTGGTATGACAGAGCAGCATGACAATGCACACGGGATAGAACTCCCAGCAGTTCACCCTTGGATTGGAGTTCTAAATAATTAGTTTTAACTCCTTCACTACATTCAAAATAGATTAAAAATAGTTTTGTAGAGGGAAATTTATGAACTCATTGAAAAAGTTACTTAACCTTATTCTTAAGGTTTCCAGGAACTTGATTTCATGAGAGAAACCCTGCACATAAAAAGACTGCTTCCACTGCAACCATTCTGGCAGGTACAGAATGTCTTATCTCAGTAGTAGATTTTCTACCTGGATAAATACATGCACCATCACTTTCAAGAATTTCAGAGCTTTGAAGAAACAGAACTTGGCAAGCTTTGTTCTTTACCTAATCAGTATATGGCTTAGAATAGCTTAAAATGAACTGTCTTGGTATGAACCATGAGCAGTAAATTAAGGCCCTGAATGATTTAAACTGTAAATCAGATAAAACAGAAGTAAATTATTAAACTGGTATATATTTTTTTCAATTCTAATGCAATGCATACCTTGGCTGGTATGATAGATGGGATGGTAAGTAATAGAAACTTTAATTTTGTGACTAGGAGCTCTACCCCAGCACCTATGGAGAAGAGGTATGGGGTTCCAAATAATAATAAAACTAACGAAGCAAGACAAAGCCTGGACTTTAACATTTAAAGCACACATTGGAAAATCATGAGAAGACTTTTGCATTAGAGTCCAGTAAAAGCGAGAGTGTGCCCTTGGCCTTTCCCATAAGCTGTAATTGTGCCTCATGAAGAAGTGCAGTTTCAATCTTTTGTGAGCTTTATCTTGCTGTTGATGAGTACTGATATCTTTAGATGCAGGGCAAATAACATTAAGCCCAGTTTTGCTTGGGTTAGTTTTTAAAATGTCCTGTAATGATTTATATTTACTGCATAGCAGTCAAAGACATATAGCTTACAAGTTAGGCACCGATGCAAGTATTTCTAACGATGGGCATTATGTAATGGAACAAAAATTAAGCAGCTGATATCTACTGGAGTGAGTAGGCATCTTTATATGCTCAAATATATTCTCTCACCTATACTTTGCAAGAAACAACTGTCCAGCTGTTGCAAACATGCATTACACTTGTATCTATTCATTGTCCAGGTGCATCAGGTCATTGATTCTTACAGAGTTGCAGAGCTAGCATCTCTGTAATGCCTCAAATATCAGTCATGCTGTAACATTATTGGCTGCTTTACTCTACTGCAGCCAGGGCCTATCACAGTGGGGGCCAGGAGGGCCATTTGGCCCGGGCCTCTCATTCACGGAGGGCCTCAAATTTAGACTTTTGACGTTATCTCCAAATGAGGTTATACATACAGACACAGAGATACACTGACAGGATTGAAAGAAGAAGAAAAAAGCTAGAAAAGCACTTGTTAAATAAAAAAGGAACATTTATTATAAATTATTGCATTGTATTTTGAGCCTCAAAAAATGGAAGTGGCCCGGGCCTTTCTTGACCTCTGAGAGGGCCTGACTGCAGCATTTTTTCCCACTGGGAAATTCCTGGTAGATCTGAGGCTACTTCAGTCTTCGGAAGCTCCAATACATCTGAATGCTTTGAATGACTTCCAGTTACTGACCTCCAGATTAGCTCCACTGTAGCAATATTTTTGGGTCTTTTGCACCTGCTCCTTCGAGCCACAAAAAAGTTCCTTTTTTGTTTTTGCCACTGTTCCTGCAGCTCTAGCAGTACGTATACGTGTGGTTGAAGAGTTGGGGATTGGGTAAGGTTACTGAGAATAGAGCACTTGGGAGGCATTTGCTAAACTTGGAATTATGGAATGGTTTATAGTGAGGTGATGGGCTCTTGGTTTGAGAGAAGTTTTGAGCCAAGAAGTGCTGGGGGAGGGGGAAACCCTCTGCTTGCACATCTCTACAATACTTCTCACCTGGGTATTGCAAGATGATCAAACCCGAGTATTTTTAGTATTATCTTTTTGACACAGATATTAAAGATCAAAAAGTATTATTAGGTTGTCCAATCCAAGTTTCTGCTAGTGCTGTTTGGTACTTAAATGATTTGTGAAGTCTCATTCTAAAATTTCTCAACCAGTGGGTTTCCATTACTTTCCTTGAGTATCTATTCAGTTCTTGAATAGAGCTTGCTCTCAGGAAATTTCCTGTGATATCCAGTCCATTTTCCTTACTTTTGTTCAATTGCTTCTAACAACATTTGTCTATGCATCACTCCAAATAATTCTTTGGTGTTCACACTTTTTATTTAGATGTAGCTAGTGACCCTGTCCCCGAGTTCTCCAGCTGTGTCAGTCATAATACTGTAATTATTTCTTTTAAGTACCTTGATAGTCTTATCCAAATGTGTGTGTGTGTGTATTGAATATATATATATTGAAGGGAGTACTAAGCTGTTGAAATCCTACAAATTCTGCAGCTGACTGGAAAGGATGGAGGGTCCAAAAGGAAGTATATAAAGAATAGACTGCTGCATCTCTATAGATGCTGGCAGATCTGGGAGAAGAGATGTATTCATGGAATGAGGGTATACAATCATTACAGAAATGGTTTTCTTGCTTGCTAAAGATTGCAGTAACATTGAGTCAGAGTTTATTGAAAAAGCTAAGTGAGTATTTTGCAGTAAATGAGCAAATATCATTACTGTTTCATCAGTCTTCTGCAGCCTGGTATCCTGTTAGAAGCATTAGAGCAGTGATTCTCTAGGGTGCCTTGAGAGCCTTTCAAGGGTGCTGTTGGGTGTCATGTAATCCAAGAACATGCCCCCCAGCCACAAAACAACCATCAGAGGAACAACACCAACACCTTATGTTGGCTACAAATGTCCAACTCGGGATCCTTAAAATTCTAGTTTATTAGGCGGATTGAAACACTGTAATCATAAACCTTGGGGCTGGTCCGCGCGCACGCACGCACGCACACACACACACACACACACACA
>NW_005842034.1:48718-49347 GCF_000455745.1 Alligator sinensis | reverse complement strand
CCCCAGGGGTCGTCCGCATGTACGTGCAGGTTTGGGAGTCCATTGATGAATTTAGAATAGGGCTCTGGGAGTGGTTGATCTGGAGATATTCAGCCCAATAGTTGGTCTCTGGCATTGATTAACTCAGGCCAGGGCTTCTAGCCCTTGATCAGTGACGTTTAGAGATTTCCCGGTTGTTACATTGTCTTCTACTGAGTTCTTCCGTTGGCTGATCTGCAGCTTCTCAGGTGTTAATTGCTGTCTGCTGCTATGTTACACATTCAATAAGGTTACACATTCAATCACTGATTCATTCTCTTTTTCAGGGGCCAGCCTGATACAGAGAAGGGCAGTTTGATTCCTGTCCTTGTTAACATTGTTACAATGTATAACTTACTTATGAAACTAAACACATTCAGTTGAAAGTTGAAAGGTGAGGAGTATAAAATATAAGCTACAAATGCCATGGCACACAAATAGATAAAAATACCAAACTACAAGGGGAGATACAAAATGCACACATACAAATTTTAAAACACAATTCCTTATCTTAAAGTGAAAGAGAGAGGAAGGAAGAAAAGGTAGAAAAAGAGAAACATATCCAAAGAGGGGAGAGCAAATGCAGGCAAGAGGAAAAGGGGGCTTTCTGC
>NW_005842034.1:33670-47170 GCF_000455745.1 Alligator sinensis | reverse complement strand
CACATCTCCACCACCCCCACTATTACTACACCCCACAACAGAGCCATCAGCATCCCTGGATCTTACAGCTGCACCTCCAGAAATGTAGTATACCTCATCCAATGCACCAAATGCCCTGATGGAAAATACATAGGAGAGACCAAACAACAACTGCTCACCAGAATGAACTCACACCGGAAATCTATCAAAGACAGAAATACCCAATTACCTGTGGGGGCACATTTCTCACAAGAAAACCACTCTCTCTACAATCTCTCAGTCCTGATCCTCAAAGGAAACCTACAAAACACTTCCCAGAGACGAGCCTATGAACTCCACTTCTTCAACCTCCTGGATACTAAAAATCATGGACTAAATATAGACATTGGATTTATGACACATTATAACCTGCCTGACATCTGACTCCCCAGGTATCTCTCCACTTTCATCCCCCTTCTCTCCAGGTATCTCTCCACTTTCATCCCCCTTCTCTCTCTCTCCCCCCCACCCCGCCTGACCCTCACCCATTGACTCCTCAATCTGCATTTTCACTGATTACCTGTGTTGTATGCATACCAGCCCAGCTGCTGGCTTTTTTACTTTTCATTCCATCCAGGAAGAGCACACACCAACTGCTGTAACTTCCTTAGCCTGACGATGGGTTTTTGAACCCAAAAGCTTGCTTAATAATTATTTTCCAACTATTTGGGTTGGTTTAATAAAAGATATCAGATTAACCCAAGGAACCTTGTCTGCCAACACTGTTAGATGGCATTTTTCATGAGACAGACCCAGAGATTTCAAATAGGAATCCATAAAAAACAATTCTGACCTGTTGTGGCCTTTGCAACAGAAAAATTGCTTTATTAATTCTTCTGTAGTCAAAACAAATGAAAGTTAAGATTTGGCATTTTTGGATGGGGGTGGCGGGTGGGGGATTTGAGCCTAATAAGGAGTACCTTGAGTCAAAAGAAGGTTGAGAACCACCAGGTAAGAGTGTATACAAGGTATTTAATATGGACATGTTGATATCCTTATCTGTATTAACATGGTTTCCATGCTGAGAAACTCCTAGATGTCAAGGTTATGTTGTGCTGAGAAATCCCCAGCCCTCTGACTACTCTGGCAAGCAATTGTTTTCCCCCACCCACACTTCTCTGCAAGTGGATTTTTTTAGTTGGTTTGTTTGTTTTTCCTTGATAGAACAAAGGAGTCAAACACTCACCAGTCTGATAAACTCTGTAGAGCTGGCTCATGAGCGACTTCCAGGTTATCAGATGGGGGGGACCCTAAAGAATTTCACCCCTCCTAACCCCCCCCCCCCCCCAAAAAAAAAACAACCAACTAAAAAAACTCTACCCCATGCCCAGGACAGCACCCATTACCAGACATAATTTTAAAGCTATTCTTTTCCTAATATACACTGACAATTAAAGATTATTTAGGACAACACATTTGAGGGTTTGTTTTTTTTAAAGGATTGGGTCTAGAATTAGTCACCCAGTGACTGGTTCTTGTTCCAGTAATATTTATTTAAATCCAGATGATGGTATCAAGTTTGCAAATGACACAAACATTATAAATAATGGATTATAAACTATGAAGAGGATTATTAGCTGAATCATCTGATTAAGTGATCACAATCCAACAGCTAAATGCAAAGTAGACCCATCTGGGAATAATGAATGTAGGTTACACTTGCAGGGCTGAAGACTTGGAAAGTGGTGACTCAGAGAAGGGCTTAGGGGGTCATTGTCGGCAATTGCTTCAACTTGAGCTCTCTGTGTAGCACAGTGGCTAAAATGGCTAAGGCAATCCTTGGGTGTATAAAGGGAGAATATCAAGTAGATGTAGCAAAGTAATCTTGCCTCTATTCAGTTTCAGTAAGAACACAGCAAGAATATAGTGTTCAGTTCTGATATCCGTCCTTCAAGAAGGATGTGAAAAACTGGAAACAGCTATGAAAATGACTTGGCTACTTGTCATGCTCACAGGCTTGGGGGAATCAAAATGATCATCAGATTTGTGGTTAGGAAATATCTTTTCCTCAGGTCAGAGGTACTAGTAATCCTTTGGTCTCTTCTGTTTTCTGCCTCTCACACACAGCATATTTTGGGAGGCCCTAAATGTTGTGGTTTAACTGAAAAGTTATTGGGCTCAATATTGGGATATCTGGGTGAAGTTAAATGGCTTATGAAAGTTGGAAGGTCAAGGTAGATAACCTAATGATCCTTTCTTGGAAATTATGAAATTGTGTGTGGGAAACACAATTTACAAATATATTGTAAATCTGTATTCTTTACCATTCCCATGCCATTTCTGAAGTCATAGGTGATGTGGGGGGTGGGGCATGTGACCCCCCTGAGACTGGCCCTCCTAGCTAGGGAGTAGAGGGCAATGGCTGGTGCCCCCCCCCCAGATTGTGGGGGTACTGAGAGAAGTGCCGGTGGCACATCTGGGTTTGCTGCTGGCACTTCCTGCTGGGGGACCTCTCCCCTGGTCAGCAGTCGGTCACTGGGGGCACCCTCCTGGTTGTTGATAACTCCCAGTATCAGGAGATATCAGTTGTTCATGTCTGAAGGCTTTCTGTGTTTTAAGTGGTCAGAGTCACTGTGCCTCAAACCTATACTAATAGTTGTGTGTAGATGAAATGAGGGGCATATGTGCATGACAGTTTAAAGTGGGTTAAATGCTTTTGCACCATTTCAGTGGTGTTGGTGTTTGCATATGTTGGTGGCGTATTGCGCAGTAATTCTAGCTGCTGTAGCAAATTTGGTGGCGTAATGCACCTTAAATGACTGGGGGCGCAGCAAACTAAAACTCCTCTGAGGAGTTTTAGTTTTCTGCCCTACAGCCATGGAGCGAAGCACCGGACTTCAAACAGCTCCACGGCTCTGTAGGAAGCCTGTGCAGGTAGCCTGGCAGCAGCCCAGGCAGGGAGGCTCCACCCAAGTACTTTTATTTATTTATTTTCCCCTGGAGCCTGCCTGCCTGAGCTGCACAGGGGCCTGGTGCTTCCCTCCACCTCTGCGGTGCCCCTCAGGACCTCCTCAGCTGGGTGCCTGTGGGTGGGTGCTGCCTGGGGGGGCACTGCCACTGCAGAGGGAAGCACCAATCCCCACCACAGCCCAGGGGCTGCTCCACCTGCTGGCAGCTCGCCCTTCCCTCCCGCTGGGAGGCAGGTAAGTTTGGGTGTGTGCACAACACGAGGGTTTAAAGGGCCCTAAATTGATGCTGTGTTTTTAAAAACCCACTGCTTCAATTTAGGGCCCCTGTTTCGTTTACACACGCCCAGTGACAACAAATTCCCTTAGGTGTGTGTGCACAACACTTTAAAGTGGGCTAAATGGTTTTGCACCCCTGTAATGGTGTTGGTTTGCATGCTTCAGCGGCATATTGTGCATTAATCCCAGCTGCTGTAGGAAATTTGGTGGCATAATGTGCCTTAAATGACTTTGGGTGCAGCAAACTAAAACTCCTTCGAGGAGTTTTAGTTTGCTGCCCCTATGGCCGTGGAGTGAAGCATCGGGCTCTGTGAAGGTCTGCAACTCTTCAGGAAGCCCTGCAGGCAGCTCAGGAAAGCAGGCTTTGCCCATGAAAAGTGGCGAGCCTGATCCCCCCCCTTTTTTTTTTCTCCCCTGCTTGGAGCCTGCCTGCCTGAGCTGCATGGGGGCCTGGTGCTTCCTTCTGTGGCTGGCATACACTAAATAAATAAAATTGTGGTCTCTTATTCATAGCAAGCATGTCGATGCTGTTTTTATTTTTCCCCTTTGTGAATGTTTGTATTAAAAAAAGAGAAAAAAAAGCATCATTGTGAATGGTTTATGGCCTCTGAAGGTCTAATATTTATTGAAAGTTAGCAGTAAAATCTGCAAAGGTTGGATACATCTTGAAGAGGAGGATATTGGAATACTTCACTTTTTTCCTACAGAAGCAGTATTAGGCTTCATTAATACAAATGTTCTCTGTCTTCCTCACTGTTTCATTTTTGCAGTGTTACAAAGTACTTCAAAATAAACTACTGAAGAAAAAAGTAATAACTAGAGTGCATGGTTTGTTCTAAATTAGATTATTGGAACATTAGACTTTCTGGAATGCTGAAGAGAAATGATAGATGGACTGTGTACAGTCTGTTCTGTTCTAAGAATTAGTAACCTCCATTGATTCCTGGGCTTATCCTTACATAGGTTACTGGCTAAGAAACTGAATCTTACAGGTTTTTAACAGGCACTTGATTGTGCTTAAGGCACACATTTAACAGGAGCACGTGGACTGATTATTACAAAAATTATGCTAGGACTTGTGCCTAGCAGACTTAATGAATGTAGCTGAGAGCTGGGATAGCCTACATGATTGTAACCAAGCTCTCTGGAAGGCACCATCTTCTAAACTGGAATCTGGTTTCTTTAACTAAAATAATTTCAGCAAATTGCTGCTGCTGCCTGCTTGCTTTTGGAATTTCAAAAAAAGGCTTTCCAAGCATGAGATTTCCATGTTTTTTACTTGCATACACTTAATTGAAATGGTAGGTACTACTTATTTAATGTTTATATCTCATGCACCCTTTCCATGCCAATGTCTCCTTTTGAATGTTGCAGAACTGGTGACTTCAGCAGCAGCATAATTAGGGTGAGGTGACAGGAATAACGGGTGGAGGGGGGGAAGCGGGGGCAGGGGCATGGAAAAGTCAGTTTTCATTGTACCTGCATGATTGCAATCCTGGTGGCAGCAGCAACCAGAAGCCACTTCTACCCCTGCGTGAGGCAGTTGTCCCAGGCACCCAGCCTCTTTCTTACAACTGGTTCACATATCCATCCCTTTAGACAAACTTAACATAGCTCATGCAGAGTGCATTCGCAGTCCTGAGTCTTCTCCAGCCCCAAGAAGGTGCCTCCAGCTCACTGCTGTTCCCTCCCCACTGCAGTCTTCCCTTTCAGTCTGGTTCTGACTCCAGTCCTGTTATGGGGCTGCTACTCCCAGACCCCATAAGAGGACTCCCTGGCACACTGGTGCTCCTAGCCTTGTAGTCTTCTCTCTCTCACTGGAATCTTTTCCCAGATCCAAAAAGGGCCACCTCAACTATATACTACAATCTCTCACCTCAGCATGTTTTCTCTTTCTCTTTTGCTAGCTGTCTCTCTCTCACCTTCAATTTATTTGTCTGTCTGTCCCCTAGTTCCCTTCCCTGAGAAACTTTAACTTCTTGTGGCCAGCCAGTTATCTGTATCACCTGGCCCAATCTTCCTAAGCAGCCTGTAATCCCTTCTGGTTGCCTGCAGCTGAGCTGTAGCCCCTGCAAGCCTGGAGACTGCTACAGCCTAATGAGTAGCAGCTTGCTATAAACCTGTCTCAGTCTGCCTGCTACACTCCCACATAACAAATGTGGTGACCAGGGCTCTGGTCACTCCCCACTAAGCTACAGTACTATGTGGAGCCCTCTAATGTGGTGGTACCCTATTGTAGAAGTGTGAGCTGTTGGAAGCAGTGTCCAGCTGTGTGGACCGTGTGCTGTGAAGGCATAAGGCTGTTCAGTCCCTGTAAAAATGATGGCCCAGGACAATGATCCCTTCTGCTCCATCCCCTTACACCTATGCCAGTGGTGCTCAACCTCTGGCCTATACAGTTGTGTTATCTGGCTTGCAGGACTTTCGAAGGGTCAGGAAATTTGGCAGTGGTAGCATTAATTGCTACTCCCTGCTGCCAAATTTCTGGACCTGTGGAGACCCTTATGGACTGGATAATGTGGCCCTGCATGCTAGACTGTGCTGGCACATGGTTGTACTGGTGCACAGGGTCACTCCATGGCTATATCTAGGTGTGTAGGGTTGGGTTGGTATGTGGCAGGATTCGGTGTGCAGGGTCAGGCCAGTGTACAGTGGGATCTGGCATGTGGGGTCAGGCTGGCACGCAGCTGGATTCAATGTATGGGGTCAGACTGGCATGTAAGGCCAGGCCACTGCACTGGATCACACCTGCAGACCAACTCGAAGTGGGATCCAGCCTGTGGATTGATCCCACACCACTCATCTAGCCTATGGGACGGGAAGGTTGGCACCACTTATATATACCTTTGCCTTTGTGCTGAGCAGTGGTAGAGAGATCCTTTTGTCTTAAATACAGGACAGACTATTTACATATATTCATACATGTAGCGTGTGTATCTGTATTTTCAAATAATGTGGAAAACATTTTAGATATATTTTCAGAGGGGAATGACGAGCTCAGTTAAAAAAATGCACGTGTTCATATTGTCATCAAACCACATCTTTGCACACAAGCATGCATTTGCATTATCAGAATAGCTAAGTCCATATGCATATAGAAAGGAGAGGGTTGATTATTCAATGTGCACACACATAACTGGGGCTTTTGGTCGCAGCATGCACTGCCCTGTCCTTTGTCAGAAGATATGTCTCCAGTGAAAACTGCTACAAATTGGAATTCCTTGCCTTACCATTTCTTGCAAACTGTCTTGATTATTTAAAAAAGCATACATGATGCAGTGTTGTGACATGCTGACTCTGTCATTAACACTGTCTTGTCCAAATGGAAAAATTATGGGGGCCCATGGCAAATATACAGTTTACTGAACTCGAAGACCTCCCTTATCCTCACATCTTACCTTTGCCCATGAGATCTGGACCACAGTTGAAGAGAAAAAATTGTGTGTCCTGCCATACTTCTTAAGAATTTTTGATTTACTGGTAACTAGGGACCATAATTTAAGCATTTCAGGTACTGAAGCAGATGAAGCAGCCTAGAATGTATTTGGGGAAGAAGGGAATTATTTCAACTTCTCTAGGTGTGCAAGAAATTTTCATGCAAAGCACTTAAAGGTGATATCATCTGATGCATTTTAGCACAATATATTTTTTTAACTTTCCTGATTTACCGCTGTATCTCTTAATATAGAGAATTACAGGGTGTTCTGTGCCTGAACAAACCCTGAACAAACACAGCTTCTGTATGATGCTGTCAGTGGGCATTATTGAGTGGGGAAGCAACAGTTTTCTTATACCAAACCTGAGAAACACATATATGTATGGGAGTAGGAAAGAGATCAGATGTGATCATCTGAGGTATTAGTTATAGTAGGAAGTGATCTATACCTAAAAATGCCCAGTGGCTGCCACAGTGAATCTTTTGTGAAGATCTCTGATAAGTTCTTTGATATTTTTACAGTTCAGTTGCAACATTGTATAAGGTAAGGATGCTTATTCCTGTGGCATTGAAGTTTATGACTATTGGGATATTTTGCCTACTGAAGTAAACACTTAGGGCATTTTTACATATGTAAGTGTCACAGCCCCGGGTGCTTTTCAAACTGCTAGACTTGCAGTTGTATAAGGAGCGAAATGCACATCAGCGCTGAGAAAATGGCAGCAGTGCACATTTGAACTAAAACACATAGAAGGTGTTTTCATTCAAAAGTGCACCGCCACCATTTTCTGCGTGCTGACATGCATTTCGCTGTTTACACAACTGCACGTGACGCAGCACAGTGCGTCGTGTGCAGTTGTTAATCGAGTCTGCTCTGAAGCAGCAGATCTCTGGTGCGCTGCAGGGCAAAAAAGTATGTGTATAAATGCCCTTAATGGTCTTAATGTACTTTCAGTCTTAAGAGCCATCACTAATAACTTACTCATTACTCTTCCCTCTGTAAGGTCCTTTTTAAATCAGCTGCAGTAATGGTAATAAATCCACATGTGCCAGATGTCCTTAGAGGAGATATAGTGATGTGGGCCCTGTTTTATCTGACCTTACTGTACCACCACAATATTACCTTCTAAGCCTTTACTGTTCAGGCTCTTTTCCAAGAAGAATTGTTGCACTTTCCAGGGGTATCTCACATGCAATTAATGAAAAGCAATAAACTCTGGTGTCGGCTTATTGCTCCTGGGTGCCACATCTTCATGTGCATTTGGGACTGCAGCACATTGAGCCAGGTTGGAGCAGCCCCGGCTGGCAGGGGGCCAGGGAGGGGGTTGGCCTAAGCTTGCCAGCCTGGGACTGCTCTGACCTGGCTCAACATGCTGGTTGGGACATGAGGGTCCTTCAGTGAGGGGCTGACTGGCAGGCAGCCCTGCACTGAAGCACCCTTGTGCCCCAGCCAACCGCATCAGTGTCTACACGTGTGGTGCTATGCACTAAAAAATAGCACTGGACGATAGTACTTGTTAGTACAAGTATTAACCTGTAGTGGAGTTAATTAGTTTCCTGTGGCCTAATAGGGCCGCACATGTAGACATTAGGTAGCCACACAGTAAATATCTTGTGTAGATGCACCTTCTCTGTCTACCTTCCCTCCCAAAGGTCCCAGAGCTCACTTAGCATCTCTACTGGTGTGGAGTCCCAGACAGAACACACAGCGGCGACGTGTAGGGGGTGCACGTGCACCCTGATGGTCATGCTCGCCACTTAGGAGACGGGCAGGAGGGGCAGGCAGGAGCGCCGGTGCGCCCCCCCCTCCATGAGTGCCAGCTGAGGAGCAGGGCCACCAGGTGAAGCAGCCATGCTCCCAGGTGGTGCATGAGCACTGACCAGGAACCAGGGCTGCCAGCAGAAGTGGCCATGGCTGCGGCCACTCTGGAAGTCCTGTGGTCACTTTTTGGTGAGTGAGAGTGTGTGCGGGGGAACACCCCCTTGTCGCTGAGGGGGCACATGTTCCCCCTGACTCAAGAGGCACCAGTCACCCATGAGAACACAATCAGTAGAGGTCCTTCATGTCAGAAAAGGAGTGGGGAATTATCTCAGGCACCAAGGAGCCTGCCTGTGATTCATGCACGCGTACTTCCATGAAGGCTCCCTGTATGGGCATATTCAATGATTAGGGTCATTGAAGAGAATAGGAGAGAATGGGTTAGATTGGCAGACTCATCACCAGGGATCCGGATTTTCTGCTTCCCACAGAAAAACAGAGAAAACCACAAGTTTCCCCGTTTTATCAGAGAAAACATGGATTTCTCCTTTTAGCAGAAAAAACCACGGTTTCCCCACTTTTGCAAAGAGCTTTGCAGGCTGGTTGAGCTCCAGCCTGCAAAAACTTTTTGCAAACTGGGCAGAAAAACCCTAGCCCTGCCCGGAGGGGGAGGGGGAGGGCAGGGCCTGAGACTCTCAGTCAGCCATGACTTGACTCGGCTCAGCTCAGATTCACTCTTCTCCTGGAGCCTGAGGTAAGTGTGGCTTGCTGGGGGACTCTCTGGCAGGGCTGGGGGGTTGCAGGTCATGGCTCGGGGCACCAGCAGGGCTGAGGGGGGAAGCAGGAGCTGGCCCCACCTGCACCCAAGCAGGCAGCAGTGGGGAAGCTGGGTCCATGCTGCTTCTGCTGCAGCTGCCTGCTGTTGGGGGCAGGTAGCTGCAGAGAGGTCCTGACCCCATAGCCCTGGCATCTGGGGGCCCCCTCCAGCAGGGCTGGGGGGGAAGAGCTGTGGGTGAGGGGCAAGAGGCACGAGTAAGGCAGGGCGGCTGTTGTGGGGGCAGTGAGAGGCACCAGCAGGGTTGGGGTGTGCCGCAAAGTGCTTTTAATTTTAATAACGGATTTGCGATTTTTTTTGTCAGAGAATTTGTGATTTATTTAGAGAAAACCAGGATCCCTGCTCATCACAAGTCACGTGTCTTTCAAATGTAGAGTGCACAGGATGTGAAAGCTACTTCAGCTCCAATGCTGCAACATTGGCCAAACCACATATCTGCTTTGCTCTCAGACTACACTGCAAAGGAGAGAAGGTTTCTTTGTGCACTGATCCTGTGAAGATCCCCAACTCTCAGCTAATTCAATTAGATGATGAATGGCAATTATACCTTAAAAGCCAAAAATGGATGAATTTCCAAATACTCTTTGGAGATATGGGGAAAACTTGATGAGTAAGACAAGGTATAAAAAGCCACAGTTCTTTCCACAAGCTGGCTATACATTTGTTTTGCTAGGAAAGCACAGTAGAAAGAAGCCACCTGATTCAGCTTTTGCCGTAATAATTTTAATCTGCCATCAGCACTTTGTTTACTGAAATGAAAACTGAATCTTGCTGCAATTTAAGTTACCAAACACACTTATATAAATGATGGGGAAGGCTTTTCAGAGCATTGCACGTCAGCTGGTACTAGAAACTAAGGTTTCTTTGTTTCTCAGCAGCAGATGATTTCCTCTCTTTAGGGCAATTATGCAGCCTAATTGCCTGTAATAATCATCCCTGTTAAAAGTGAACTGCTGCCAGGACTTTTAAATTTTAAAGAGAGTATTTCCCTATCAACTTTCTGCTTCCAAGAGACAGGTTAAACACATTTGGAGAAGTGCAGGTAACCAAACAAGACAGCATTTGATTCAGCCAACCACCCTGTGTCACATGGTGCTTATTGGCACCTAATTCCTGATGAAGCAGTTCTGTACAGTAAAGGTCTTTATAAAGATATTGCAGCTTGAGAAACACTGATCACCTGATTAATGATATGTTTACCTGTCCATGAAAGATTCACCTGCTGACATTTCATCACTACACTTGCACACAGTTGTTCTTTTGTGCAGTTATTTCATTATATTCTACATTTTTTTCATAGGCTAGCAAACAGTAGACCAGGGGTGCCAAAAACACCTGAACATTGATTTACAAGATGTTAGCATGTCAGGGGAAGATGGCAGGGGAGCTTGGAGGGGCCCAATCCTTGTTGTGGCAGTGTAGCCCCTTCCCTGCCATCCACCTGGAGGCATATGTACACCCGCTGCCAGCAGCAAGCTGGGCCGGGGCTCTGCAGACCTCGGTGCAGCTGCTTGCAGCCTCCTGGCTGCCTGCCACAGCTGGCTTGGGCTCTGAACTGCACCGAGGTCTGCAAAACCCTAGCCTGGCTCGTTGCCTGCGGCAAGTGCACATGCACCTCCGGTGGTTGGTCGGGGAGCTGTAAGGGGCCTGATCCTGGTTGTGGCAGCACAGACCCATGCCCCTCCCCAACCCTCTGCCCTACGATGCGTGTAGCAAGCAAAATGCCTTTGCGTGGCATCCTCTGGCACATGTACCAGGGGTTGCCAATCCCTGCAGTAGATGCTTGTATGCCTTGTCCTGAGAGATATTGAAACTAAACTGGACAAAGCATATGGAAATATACAGTAGGTATACAATACGAGTATGTATTGGCAGGATGCATTTCCTGAGCTACTAGGTATTTTCTATCACCAGTTTTTTATGACATATTCCTGTTTAGCTGCAGTTTCTTCCCATCAGACATGTTTGCAGCATAATACAATCACAAACCTCTCAAAATGTCATACAGATATTCTAGCTTTTATGGCTATAATAGGCATAAGGGTGACAGACATCTTTTGAGTTTTAGTTGAGTAAAGTGCAACATGGTAGCAGTGGCAAGTTGAGACAAAGACAAATTCAATTCCTGGAATGACTCTATTGATTTCAGTGTGATTTAAGAGGTCTTGGGTGGCACAGATGCTAGGTTGAATGGTTGATGGTCCAGAGGTTATAAATTCTGTTTGAGGCTACAGCAGAAATGCTCATGGTGCAGCCCTGTCAGATTCCATGGATCTGCAATTTCTGCTAAACACCTTGTAACAAGGAAAAGGAGTGTAATTTTAGCAAGGATTAAGACAGCCTGTTAATTTTAAACAGTGTTGTATTTCATGTTGCTTTATACAGTAGCTTAAAGGAAAACAAGTCAACCCCCTTTCACTTGGCTTTTGACTCAGTCATTGAATTCATGTTGTAAATACAAACAGGACCTATTTTCTTTTTTCCCCTTTCTAATAGCCACTATCCAGCTTCTGTCACTCAGGTTCTTGTTTGTTTTATTGATAATCAACCAATAATACTGTTTGAACATTATGATTACATGGAAAATGCCATATGCATGTACTTAAACATTTGGGACAGATCCAGTATGGTCACAGAGGCCCCTACCATCAAGTGTTGGAGCACCTAGAACAGTGGTTCTCAACCTTTTTAGAATTGAGGCACCCCTCACTAGGTTCACGCCACCCTTCATTAGGTTCAGGGCACCCTTCAGGACATGCCAGCTCTTAGCTTTCACTCTCTTTTTGACTATACAAAAATAATAATGAATGAATCTATGAATAAAGAATTTTTTTCGTTGCAAAGTACTCAGGAAGACCACAACAGGTCAGAATGTTTTAAACACTATGGGTTCCTATTTGAAATCCCTGGGTTCATTCTGTGAATCATGTTTGCACACCTGACAACGCTAATGGCCCCCTGGTTGAGAATCACTGACCTAGGAGTTAGGTGCTTTTCCTCAGGAGGGTGATCTAAATTAAGGAGGTTTAAATGTGTTGGGTCCTTATACAAGTGAGGGAGAGACTTGGGTGCCTTCAAAGAGCAATCCAGAAAACCCAGAGGCTCTCTAAGGTAGCCAAATAGTACTAGAGATTGTGGTGTTTCTGAATTGTCTCCCCTCTGCAGAATGGAGGCACTTATCTTAGGCTGCATATAGACCTCTCCATTCACTTGTGATCCAAGAGCCTAATCCTTTTTTCATCTGTAGATGAAGATGCCCAGTGTGTTCATGCAGACTCCAATTTTCATTTTTACTTCATCTGAGAAGTGGAATACAGACCATATTTTTGCCTGCATAGTATGCTATAGTAACTATGTAGTTATTGCCTACATGGGCTTAGTGAGTGCAGATTCATGCACCTTTCTGTGTCTGGACATTATCTCATCCTTTATGCCCATCCCTAAAGAAATTCAAAGATTTCAGATTATTCTAATATAAGAAACATCTTAGGGATGCAGGAGAAAGGTGTTAACTCATTAGGTAATAACATTTGCACTACGGGGTTATAACTAAAACCATTATGTAATGCTTATTATTACCTCTGAGACAAACAAAACTAAACATAGCAACCTGACTACTGCCAAGGATAAGTAATGAGATTCAGTGGTATCTATTTAACCCTGACACACTTTATTATAACTTTTGAATACAGTAACCTCAGTCTAATGAAATTTTAGTTGGAATAGTATCTTTTGTGTAAATAGAAGCTGTAATCCGAAACAGTTTACAGGATGAAATACCTGAGGAATGATTACCACGGCTGGGATTCACTAATGTAGGAAGCTCTGCTCATCTTTCCCATCAGCCCTTATGTCAGCAATCAGGATGGCAGCAGTGGGGGTATAGATTTTACACTATCCCTGGAGCTACTGAGACAGTATAATGGGAGAAACTTCCTGAGAATCACATTGGGTGATTCTGTCGTGACCAGATAGACTGGCTCAAGGAACACCCTGTTTACTAGAGGGGCTGAACTAGAGGGTCTGGACCTAGGTGTGAGAGGTGAGTTAAGTCTGCAAAAAAATTAAAAGCAAAGAGGGCAGTTTTTAACTAGATTCTGACTTGAAGGCTCTTCTTTACAAGTGCAATTGTGTAAGAATGGGGCAAGGTGAGAGTTGTCTTGTCTACCTGCAGGAAGGTGCCAATGGCATTTTCCAGATGGAGTATTAAACAAAAAAGAAAAACTATTTTGTAGAGGCTAATATGTGTTAGTATCTCATCTCTGTT
>NW_005842034.1:21784-33639 GCF_000455745.1 Alligator sinensis | reverse complement strand
AGCAGAGGTGCTGCTATCAGGTGGTGCTTTTGGGTGAAGGGGTGAAGTATGTCAAATGTAACACTGTTTTGTACAATCCTGGTGTTAGTTATCAATCACTCTGGAGTCTATAGTTTTTAGCAACCTTGGCAGAGCACAGCTGAAAAGGTTGCCTCAACATTTACTGAATATAAACAGCTTCTTCCCCTCATCAAAACATACAAGAGAGTGAAGGTTATTCTGAACCCTATCAGTTTACAAATCTCTGTGAACACTAGTGGCATTAGTCATCATCATGTGGTTCAAAGAGTTAGGCACACAAAACTACACAGAGCCAACTCTAATTGGGCCCTTCTTCTGGGTCCTTCTTAACATGTGGAAGATAAGTCTCTGTGTAATGAGACTTCCCTCTTGGCAAAATTGTCCTTTAGAGCTTGCCTATGCATGATAGAAGGGGACATGATAGCAGTCTTCAAATATCTGAAGGGCTGCCATAAAGAAGAGGGAAAACCCCTTTTCTCTCTTGCTGCAGAGAGTAGGACATGGACCAACAGCTTGAAGTTGGAGCAAAGTAGGTTTAGATTGGGTAGCAGGAAAAAACTTCCTCACTGTAAGCCAGTGGAATAGACTGTCTAGGGCAGTAGTTGACTCTCCACCACTGAAGGTGTTCAAGACGAGATTGGACAGGCATTGGTCAGGGATGATCTCACAACTATGCCTTTGCTATACTATAGATATTTTCCATTCTTATGGGCTTTGTTAGTTGGCAAATGGGGCTAGGAGGGAATTTTTCCCCCCTCTGCTCCTATATTTTCCTCATAAGCATTGGGTGTTGGCTACAACCAAGGCTGGAGATTATGACTGGTCTGTGCCCACGCACCTGCTGGGACTTAAACCCTGAGGTTCTTGACTGGAAGGTCTTGCTTTGCTGCTCAAGGTCAGACCAACAGCCATATCTGGTGTCAGAAAGGAATTTTACCCCAGTCAGATAGGTATGGATTGTGGGGGGTTTTGCCTTCCTCTGTAACATAAGGCATGTCCCTCTTTCTGCAATCTTGAGAGTATTTTAACAACATTTGCAGCAGTAGGATGTTCACCTCTGTGGTCCCCCTGTTTTACCTGTGGCATATTAGAGTATTATGTCTGGTTTTGTGTCTGGGTTGACTCTGCTGTTTTGCTAGGAGGCTAGACAATGGATTTGTATAGGAAGATTTGGATAGGGATGATCCTGTCTCAGGCAGGAGGTTGGACTAGATGACCTCTGGAGGTCCCTTCCAGCCCTACTTCTCTATGACTCTCTATCCCGCACTAGACTTGACTCTTTTAGTCCTCAGGCACACTCCAGAGCCAGCAGTTCTTTAGTGAAACTGCTTCAGGCTTGTTTCCTGTACCCATACTTGAGTGCAAAGTCTAAGGCAGCCCTGAGAGCAGCCGTAGCAGCTGCTGGGGATGCCCCTGAAGTATCATCACTGATGAACTTCCAGATCTAGAGCATGTCAGCAGACTTGAATGGGCAATGGGTGGGTAGGACATGCTCAGCCCCATCCTCCATGGGACTAGCTGCTCCATGGATTGCATTTACCAGACTGTTATTTTTCAGCATACATTGACTATATCTAGATGCTGAAAATACTGCCCCTTGCATCTACATGGAGCGAACAGGAAACTAAATCTAATGACTGGATTAGAAAAGCTTCAAGATTCTTCTGCTTCCATATATGGAGCTACTAATTACTGATCGTAGGGAATGATGTTGGAGAAATATTAAATTTTGCAGGAGTTGAAGGAATATTGGAGCCTCCATTAGAAATTCCTGTATAGATATATTTATATGATGGGATATTATTACCGACTGAAACCTCAGAAAGAGAAAGGAGGCATTGAAGACAGTTTTGCAATTTGTGGCCCTTATGTAACTTACACAGCAAGCTATGTTATTACTGAAAAAGGGAAGACATTGTACTGTGCTTTAACAGCTCACTGTAGACACTGAGCTAAATTCATATGGGTGTAAATCTACTGAAGTCAATGGAGTTACACTACAGATGAATTTGGCTCACAGTGACTATCTCCCCTAGGAGTCTGCAGGGATGGAATGCTTGTGTGCCTAACGAGAGTGATACCATCCGTGGCTTTTCTAGCTATGTGTGCGCTGAGGAGTAAAACACTGCCGACCCATGAAGGCTGTGACCTCTGTTTCGGAGTAAGCATTCTGTCAATGCAGTCAGTTGCACTGTAAGAACTAGAACACTTGGTACCCAAGCTTAGCTATGTTCCCCTGAGCAGTGAGAAGGAGCTATAAAAGTGAGCCCTATCCCAGTCTATTGAGTAGCATTACAATAAGGCTCACAGAATTTTATCTCATGGTTTAATTATGTTTGGCTTTATCTAGCTGCTGCTTCTCCCAGGGGGCTGTCTGCTTGTTTACCTTTGCTGTATGCTTTAAAGACACCACCTAGGTTTATATGTTGAAATACTAGATTCCCTTATGGAAACATTATATTTAGATTACTTTAAAAAAGAGAGCAAAATCATATGCACCTGCTGATAAGATTTTCCTTTGGAATGGGTGGTGGAACGAAAGAGGGAGGGAACGGGCTTCCTGCTTTCCATTTGGAGCTATATGAACTTTCCTGAGGGATAAGGCAGTCTCCCTTCCAAACATAGGGCCTGACCTTTCAACATTTAGTATTGATTGCAGGATGCATTGATACCATTACTAGTATGTGCTTTTGAGATATGCAGACATGCTGGTGCTGCCCCAACTATGTTCACTCGCCCACACAATCAGTTGAATGGATTGCTTTATGGTAGCAACTACTTCAAATCGGAATATTACAACCCCAATCAGCAAATGTTCTTCAGGTCCTAGTTAACAGTCTGAATCTATAGAAAAGCAGGCCTGGAAGAGAGTTGAAGTGGCCATCTAGTCCAACCCCTTGGTTCATGGCAGTATCAGCTCTGTTTAAACAATCTCATCTAAGTGTTTGTGCAATTTGCTCTTAAAAACTTCTAAGGATGGGGATTCCATAACCTCCCTAGGTACTCTGTCCCAGGGCTTAACCTCCCTCATAGTTAGAAAGTTCATCCTAATAGGTTTCCAGCTAAATTTCCCTTGTTGCAATTTAAGACCATTACTTCTTCTTTTGCCCCCTGTCTGTCACCATTCTCTTTATAACTGCCCATCACATATTTAAAGACTGTTACTGAATCCCCTCTCTTTTCCAGGCTAAATAATCCCAGTCTTCCAAGCTTTCCTAGTATGTCATGATTCCTAGACCTCTAATCTATTTAGTTGTTCTCTTCTGGACTCTTTTTCAACCTGTCTTCATCTTTTCTGAAGTGAGGTGCCCAAAACTAGACCCAATATTTCAGGGAAGGATTCACGAGTACCAAATAGAGTGGAATCACTTTCCTTGACTTGCAGGTGACGTTCCTCTTAGTATAATCCTACACTACAATACTGTTGGCTTTTTTGGCAATAGTAGCACGCTGTTGGCTCATACTCGGCTTACAATCCACTATAACCCCCAGGTCTTTCTTTGCAGTACTGAAGCCTAGCCAGTCATTCCCCAATTTGCATTTGTGCATTTGATTATTCTATCCAAAGTGGAGCGCTTTCCACTTGTCCTACCTGGATTTTATTTGATGTATTTTGTCCAATTTTTTCCAGTTATTCAAGGCCACTTTGAATTCTAACCTTATTCTCCAAAGTGTCTACAACTCCTTCCACCTTGGTGTCATCTGTGAATGTACCAAATGTGCACTCAGTTCCATCCCCCAACTAGTTCCATCTCCAGTTCCATCCTCCAACTAATGAGGATACTGAACAGTACTAGATCTAGGAGAGACTCCTAGAGAACCCCAGTTGGTATTTGAATGTAGAAAAGCCTTTACTACTAAAAAAGCAACAGGAATTAGATTGGATGAGCATCTAGGGATAATTTTTCCTTCATTCTTCTGGAGTTACAGAGAGCAGAAACAAAGAACCTTGTATTTGATTACAATTGGTCTGAGGAGCATTGGGTATAACTTTCTGAAGTTTTGGATCCCTCTTCTGTTCTTTCATTTCTTTTAGCAGAAACAGGAAACAGTGTTTCAGATTTATTAAGGAGCACTTCTCTAAAAAGCTCTTCAGGGCAGCCCCTCTTGCCATTTTTGGGAGCACAGGAATGACTACATACTCTTGAGGTTTTGCAGTGTGTTTGTATGTGGACTATATTTAAACCATGTGTATATACCTTGACTTCGACCCCTTCTTCCATCCATGTAAAGTACCTATGAATTTACACATATGCAGTACCTGACACCTTACGCTGCCTCCCCTTCTCATTAGGCATGTCTACAGGTGCGCATCTACACATGCATGCCCATACTGTGCAGTAAATATGGTGACTTACACCAACTTGATTGTAAATTTGATACCTGCAACATGCAGGTATCACATTTACACCCACCTAGTTACTGCGCAGTAACGCATGTGTAGATGCCTTACTGCACAGTAGGACTGCGTGTGTGGAGTGACTTGGGAATAAAGTTAGTCCCAAGTCAGTCCAAACACAAAATTAATGCACTTTAACGCCTGCATGTGAAGATGCCGGCCTATTCCCACGTGCAGTAACTTGCTGCACAGTAAATTTAAGCCAGTGTAAATACACATGTAGACATGCCCAGTCAGAAGTAGCTCATATTTGGATAGTATAAGCAGTGCCATTATCCTATCTATTATTAAGGCTGTTTAAAATATCCCATTAGAACATTGTGTTTTCATTTGTTTATAATTTTGCCAAAAATGTGTTGCTTGCATTGACTATAACTATTCTCCAACCATTTGGGTTGGTCTAATAAAAGATATCAAATTCACCCAAGGAACCTTGTCTTGCTTGCGTTGAAATGTTCCATGCTGGGTATTTTCCTCAAGGCTGAATTTCTTGGGAAAGTTTCAGCTAAGAAGGTTTAGCAGTTTCTGAGGATAAGATTAGAGGGAAAATATATTGTTCTACCTATGCTAAAATCTTAGACCTATTTAACAGAAAAGCTCTACTAATTCCATGCTTTAGAGCAAGAATTTGAAATTTGGCCAGAAGGTGTTCTTTGGCTGCCACAATGAAAATCTGCCCAAATCTGGCCTAGTTATATATGTTTTAAAACACTTCGGCTCACACATGTTTATGAGAGACTGTTAGTGACTGCCAGCTAAATGCTCTTCCATCCTGGGAATCTGTAAGGCTTGAGTCTGATTTTCTCTGTAACTGTTCTTTATGATTACTGGGACTAGTAGGGTACTGAGCACCAAAACAGAGAGCAGATAGAATGCCTCCTCTGTGCTCTCAAAGATTCTTCTGGTGGCATGACAGCAGCATAATGGTTTGATGCAACCTGTTTTGAATACAGAAAGCATATGAGCCAGACCTGAGCTGGGGAGGATGGAGTTGAAGAGAGCTGAAGATGGAGAAAGGGAGCCTGATGGACAGAGAAACAGACTAGGAAGTAAAAAACAGACTAGGCAAGGAGCTCTTGGAGAAGGGTAGAATGGGACTGGATAGGAAAGGAGATTGGGAGAGGAAACCTGAATGGACACTGGAGGTGTGTCCAGATGAGTGTGCACATGTGGTTTGCAGCAGGGTGCAAATTAAGGAGCAGCTTGGTGGGGGAAGGGGCTGAGACCCTCCCATAAGAGACGAGAGCTCCCCATATAAACTGGGGCAGGGTGTCTCCGATTGGATTGCTCCTTCACTTAGGTGGACTTGTTAATCAGTGAACTGGTTTAACTTTTTTTGCAGCTCCCCTCCCACCCAAGAGTCAAAGTGTAATTCTATCCCTGGTTTGGAGTGCTGCATACCTGTCTGTGGTGCTGCAAACTGCACATGCTGCACATGTAGGCATTTGCCATGCTGCTAATTTGCAGGAGAGATTCCAGTGTCAAAAAAACCCACAGCAGAAAAAAGTGGCGCACACAGTGGCAGCATGTGTGGCCTGAAACTAGAGCCTGGCCGGCCAGAACCATGCTCCAGCTTCTGGCCGGGCTCCACATGCCTGGACTGCTGCTGCTGGAGCCCTGGGAAGCCCTCAGGATTCCAGGTAAGGCTGCTGAAGCCAGACAAGGTGCTGGCAGCAGCCTTCCCTACCCCACCCAGGGCAACTTGCCATGTGCCAGAGCACATGTGAATGGGTGTTCCCCAGGCACAAGTAGCAGCGGCACAACTATGTGCTGCTGCTATTTGTCCCTGGGGAAACACAAATGCACGCTTATCTGGACACTCCCTGGGTATAGATACATTTGTCTTTTCTGTAACCTAGTTCCCCTCCTCATCCCCATCCCTCTTATGTTAGTCCCTCACTCAGGTGCTCTGTATTTCCCTACTGGCTTTGTCATCTTTTTGGTTCATGACTCTTAACATCCGCTAAGAGAATTCAGTCTTAGAAAGGGGGACAGGAAATGAGAGAAGGAGGCAGAGAGTGTGATGGAGATTGAGATGAGAAGTTGTGGATGGGCTGGGCAGGGGTGTGCATAGTAAGTAAAGAGTCTATCTGAACACACAAACACAGGGGACCTGAATTTAGCTTGCATGAACAACTTTATCTCTAGCATTCTCATTTTTGAGTGCTTGACTTCACAACCTTAACATCCTTTTGACATAGGCTTTTAGATGTAACACACATTACATTCTGCTCTATTTTAAAACCATCTTTTTCCCTCTTCCATCAAAACTCATTCCATTTTCATTAGCAGGAGACATATTTTGTTTTCTACCACTGTCTTCACTTGTACTTCATATGTCTTTCCCTTGCTCTTGCCTGAATTTCTAACTTATGATTTTGTGTTCTTTTCTCTTTTTTTCTCCTATAGGTCTAAGTTGCCTATGAGTATAGCATCTATTTCACATGTGATGTCTTTCTGTTATTCTTTCCCCTTCCACTGTGGTCAAGGTCCTCTCACCTGAAGCAGCTACAGGTGTAGTTGGAGGATAGTATGGAAAGCATTTATTCCAAACCAATCACTATCACTATCTTTTTCCAAGCTTCAATTAACTGTCCTGGGATTTCCAAATACTCTTGTTCCTTGTGTTTGGAGTGGGGTTGCAATTCGTTTTTCAGGGGGGAGGAACTGAAACAGGTTAACAGCACTACAATAAAAGGCCATAAAATTGGAGAAGTTAATGAGGAGATGTGAAATGGGGGCTGTAAAATCAAACTCCTTAGTGCAAATGGATAGAATACTGAACAGGGCACAGTAAACAGAACCTAGAAGGGCATCTTAGGTCTGCCATTTCAGTGGGAGTGTTATGAGTTTTACATTAGGTTTGCAAATAGACTGGTTCCTGGCAGATAAACATAGAGGCACATACATCCAGATTGTACCTTTAAATGAATATGATGCTTTTCATGGGAGTTTTTACATCTTTCTGGAGGTTTTCTAGTTTTGATACTTTCTATTGTTTCTATTGTCAGTATCATATTTCATTTACATGGAGTGAGGTCAGTCCTATGTCTGTCTATCAGAGTCTTCCTTTGCTGGAAGAAGGGTGTTTGTGCCCCAAAGCTTGCAAATAACTTTTTTTTCCCAACTATTTAGTTGGTCTAATAAAAGATATCACATTTACACAAAGAACCTTGCCTGCCTATCTTTTCTATAGTACACTTGTCATTATGATATCCAAGTGATTCAGGAGAGTGACAGAGTTACCAAAAGTGAAGGCAAAAGAGAGTATAATATCTTCCCTCCCTACAATCCCTTGGTTTCAGTGTAGGGAGAGAAACTAAGTCTGTACTGCTGCAGTTTCTGAAAGTCTGTAGCCACATTCCTCCACAGACACCACCATGATTATGAGTCTCAGGATGTCACTGTACCCATCTGCTTCTCTTTCCCCTCCTCCATTCTCAGCCCTTGGGAGCACAGAAACATCCAGAGAAGTGAACAAGGCTCTAAAAATATTCTCCTCACTAATGCTATTTCCCAGATGATGAAAATTGCTGGAGAGAGAAACTCAAGTTTAAAACAAAAATGGGGGAAACAAAATTATTTCCATTCTATGATCTAGATACTGTTGCCCTTCATGAAGATCTTTTACTAGGAGTTAGTATAAGAAAGTAAAGCATGCTACATTGAGAGGATGAAGAAAAGCCATATTTATTTCTATCTGCATATTCCCAATACCATTCTCATTCCTATGTGGAACAACTGATCTGGGGGCTTAGGGAAGGGAAATAACTTGAGAAATAAAGAGTGCAGACCTAAGTTCTCTTCAGTTAAGCAGACTGAGTTTGTTTTGAAAGTCAAAGTAAAAATAACATTACTGTAGTTTGTGTATTTTACAATTTCTCAGTACTAACGTCAGAGAAATTATTCTCAGCAATGTGGCTTGAGACTGAAAGAAGAAGAGTATGAGCCAGGACTGAATTTATATAGAAGTTTGCAAATGCAAAGGTCCATGCATGAAAATGCTTGCTGCCTACAGTCGCATATGTAATAACTCAGACTGTACATGCAGATCAGAGAGAGGTGGTTATCCCAAGTACAAATGCTTAACTAGTGTGTGCAGTCACAATAATTACACACATAGAAGTAGACCTTCCTTCCTCAGAAGGTGGCCCGTAATGTCAAATGGGCCGTCCCACCGTAATGTGCGTCAATTCACACGTTCCTCCTCTCCGTTCCTGGGAATGCTGAAAAGTGTGACTTTAATTAGAAACACACACAAAATACAGCAATCCTATTCTTAATTTAGCTTTGGAAGTAGGGAGGCCTTACCCCAGGGCTACTTGCCTTGCTTGTCTGTCTGCCTGCCTGTTGCCTGCTTGCCTCTATGGCACATAGTCAGCAATGTGTGTCATAGAGTATAACGCCTTCTGGGAATTAAGTGGTTTAGAGCAGCAAGGGACTGCTGCCCCTGGAGTGGGGAAGGGAGGGAAAACTGTGCCCTGTATTTTGCTGCTGAATTCAGCATTTGTTTTTTTGCATTCTGGACATGGGCTTCGGTGGCAAAAAATGCGGTAGAAGTTTCCTTCCAGCAGCAGCAAACTCCACTGCCTGTCTAAAGAACTACAGTTTCCAGATCATCTGGCAGTCCCTGACACTGCCTGGAGAGAAGGTGTGGGAAAAGGTGAGAGATGGCTGCTCAGGGTACATTTTTTACACTCTACTCCTCTGTATGCCAATATGACTAGGACTCTTGGTGGTATAGAGCTATTTACAGAGAAATACACCTCTTACTGATATTACTTTACAGGCAAGAGACATCCAATGTGGACTTCGCCTAAGACCCATTTTTAAAGGTAACTTAAGAGACTAATTTATAATGCAACTTGGGCTTCTAAGGACCGGATCCAAATGAGTAAACTAAGCATCTAAATGAGAGAGAGAAACTGTGTGTAAACCACAAAATGTAGTTCAGTAGCTTTCATACTCATTAGGTGGCTAAATTCATTTAATGCTAGTATTTGGGACTGCAGCTTGGAATCTGGAAACAATATGCAAAACATAATGCAATAATTCAGTAACATTATATCATCCTACCACTGGATAGCTCATTCATTTACTCCTTTGTATCCCAAAGACCTGTTCCAAGTGTAATTATTAGCTGCTTCAAGAGAGAAAGAAATATATTTTTCTGCACAAAAAGGATTAAGTTGTCCAAGAGCGTTGGCAAGTAGGATATGTTGGCAAATGTGAAGAAAATTTAGATAATTTAAATTCCAGAACTATTTTTACTTAAGGAGAATTCCATATATTTTTCCTGTAAAAGACTGCAATGATGTATTTCTCCCATGCTTCAGAAGGAATTTGGGCGAATGATACGTGCATGTGAAACTTGCCTAGAAGTGAGTAGGCAGGAGGCAGTCAAGGACATAGCTGCAATGAGACCTCTGGGTTGATTTTGGCTGTGTGAACTTTCTAGACAAGTCCATGGGTCGTGACAACCTTCTCTGTGAAACAGGCAGATTTGAGGACCAGAATCTTGGCAATACTCCGTCTAGACTGAAGTGAAGCCAAAGCCAGAGTGACCCTTTTCACAACACTAGCAAGCTGGATATGAATGCATGTTGCTTGCCAGTCGTATTGTTCGTTTCTCACTTCTCAGCCCACAGCATATGGAAGCACCCACGTTGGGAAAGTCAAGTTCTTTCAGAAAAATCTCTTAGAGACCTTAGTGGTCAAGGTCACTGAATGTCAGGAACATTGTTAAAGGTCTGACCTAATGCAGAAAATACAGCATCTGCAGATACTTAAAAGGGAGCATTTGTTCAATTGTCCAGGTGAAAGTGGGAGAAATAAGTAGAAGAAAGTTCTTCCTGTTCTGTATTTAGAAGTCTTTGAGAAAATAGCCCATCAGGACCAGAGATTTTAAACTAGCTTGTTTTCAGAGAACTGTTCTTTAATAGGAGATTTGTTCTGTCTTTGGTTTCACTTTGTCCTATAGAACAGCGGGGACCAACCTTTCTGGCAGGTGTGCCACAAATTAAGCCCTGCACCTTCCTAGGTGTCACTTTGGGCACTTTTACATGTACTCCAGGGGTGGCGAGGGTGGCACTTTAATTTGAGCGGCTCCAAGAGTCTCCTGTATCAGCAACCCTGTGCTTAAAAATGGGGGCGGGGTGTTAGAACTAAAGTTCATTTGATAAGCTATAGTTCAAGTGCCCCCACCACCGTTTTTAAGTGCGGGAACCCTGATACACAATACACAGCGCTCGTGTATAGGAGCCTTCTGATTCCCTTCACCTGCCTGATTTGATGCTCTGCTTTTTGCCTTCTTCCCTATCTGCTGCTGTGCTGCCTGTCTTCTTCCCAGTCTGCCACGTACCCCACACAGAAGCTGCCAGTGCCACTTATGGCACATGTGCTGCAGGTTGCCCCATCATAGAGAATGCCACTCATGGCTTCTGCAAAACCAAAGTGGCCACCACTAAAGTTCTGGACCATTGGGTCTGTACAATAAATGAGAAGTGAGGGCACTTGGGATAGAGTGACAAGATTGCCAATAGAGATAAATTTTTTGTGGAAAATGGATGAAAATTTTTGTCACCAGACAACTCTGCACCAAGTCAGAGAACAGAATAAGTACGTTCTGAAAATGGTAGTCCATCAATTCACATTCTGCAAAGGAAAGTGTTGTGAGGAAGACTGTAATTCTATGTGAGGTCCTAAACCTCAGACAACATAAAGTTAAAAAAATGATAACTATGTATTGTTTTCCAGAAGCCAATAATGGAAATATTAAAACCACTAACACTGGAAACTGAGGGTTATCAGAGTCTGGCAGAAGTGGGTCAATAAAGTAGTCACATGAAAGATCAGATCATATATTTGCAAAAAGGCTTTTTTTAAATGCTGTTCTTAGAATAGAAAAGTTGCTTCACTTGTGCAAAAATCCCATTGTCTTTTGCCTTTAAATATTGTGGGGCAGATCCTTGGCTATGGGACATCAGTGTAGCCTAATGAAGTCACCGAAGGTAATGGAGCTATGCTGATCTCCTCTGGCCCAGGATTTGGCCATCAAATGTTACCATCTTTGTAATTTACTACTCCCAGAACCAGGGAATAGCTCTTTAGGCTCAGTTCTTCAAGTATGCCAGAGGTCCACTGAGCACAGTAGGTGTTAAAATGTTCTTAAACCATCTCTGTGCTCCCCAGTCCCTAGGGCTGCTATGAACTAATTCAACCCCTGAAATAATTTAGAAGGTTCTAAGTTTCCAGCTGGCTTGTGAGAATGGATTTAAGGCTGCCCTGCACCACTAAGGCAATGAAAATCAGCCTTGTCAGAAGCTAGAATTCAGTCTCTAAACTCTAAAGCATGCTACATTGTGCTTGGTGACAGAAGTACCTGGCTGCATAATAAAGCTAATTTGAAATACTTTTTTTTCCTTATGAAATGTGT
>NW_005842034.1:5506-21753 GCF_000455745.1 Alligator sinensis | reverse complement strand
TCCTGCTGACTTCTACAGAATGTGCCACTTCCCCCACCCACTTAGCAGTTGAGAGCATATTTCATGAACACCCTTCATTTGCCGCACTTCATTTGCGCTGAGCACTCTGTACCTGCACTGTGCTGTGACCGGGGTGTGTGAAAACCATTATAGCAGAGTGGAACACTTATCTCCTGAGCATATGTGCCTGTGATTATTGAGTACGTGGCCTTACTTGAAATCAACATTTATTTTGCCACACACCTCTCCTCCTCAACTCATCATTATTTCCCTAGCTCTTGCTAATAATCCAGGATCCATTTTATTCAGCAGTGCTCCTACCAGTTCAGACATAGGCAGGTGGAGATCCAAGGGGGATGCAGTGGTGCACCTCTGATTCCTTCTCCATCTAAACTTTAAAACCAATTGCCTGGGATGGGCATCAGCATTTCTATTCAGGCAGTGCTGACTTCATAGCTCATTATAATGTACCTGATTCCTGCTAATCTCAGGTGCTAATGAGCCTCTCTCCTTTTTAATAGTCATGATGTTCCATTCATCAAGTTATCCTTCTTTCTGCAATGTTGGTGTCTGTTAGCCATGCCTGGTAATATCTTTTTTCAGTTTCACAGCCCTGCAGACTGTTTTTAGTCCTAGCTAAAAACCTGAATTTAGGCATGGTAACATTAACTCACTAACTCAGGTGTGGAAGAGACTGACAATGAGGTGTTAGTTGCACTGTCAAGGTGCTTAAAAAGGCCAGATTTTATTTTACAAATCTGAATAAGACATATACATTTAACTATTACTGCAGGACAAATAATAAAACAATATATTTTGACTATGTTTTGCTTGGTGTTGTGTTTTTAAAACTTATTATATCATCTAGCAATTAGTGCCTATTCCAATGAAGTCATATTCATTTTTGCTTGGTCTTAAACTGAATAATATAGCCCTAGGCACCTAGCATATAAGTAAAGCTTCTTGTTTCTTTTTGCCTGGAGAAAAATGTGGGTTGTGTTATATGTGATGTTGTACCATACCACCTGCAACCCGCTTTCAAAATCCTAGATCTGCCCATGGATACAGGGCTTTGGCAGCTCCCGCTTTCTACCTTTCTCTCTTTCCAGGGTAGCATGAAGCCATATCTTTCTTTCACATACAGTACTTTGAGACTAACTGATTCATTGCAGCATAAGCTTTAGTAGGCAGCAGTCTCTAAAGTGCCACTTTACCCTGCTTTCAGATTAACACAGCTAAGTAGCTCTTTTTAAATGTTTAGAGATTCCCATTGATGCTTGCAGTCTCAAATAGTACAGTGATGCCAATGTAGGGTGCAACAGAGGAGCTTTCCAGGGACAGCCCAATAAAATGTTTTCAGTGTACTCTCCTAATGAAAAACATAGTTGTCCTCAGAGCTGGCCTTTGAGAACAGGCTTTTCTGGGTTGTAGATCATGGTGACCTCGAACCAGTTATGCTAATCTACTTTTATTTATGGGTTAACTACCGGGGGAAAAAACAAATGAACTCTGAGCTTTTGGTTTCTGGCAGTGAGATCTATGCTATACAGATCGAGTTGGCTGAGTAAAGAGGGCCTCATGAATATTTGTATGAATAAAGGTGATGAGTTCAGCTCCCTGTTTTAATATTTATTGGAATATTTGGATGCTTGCTAATAATTCATAGAAAAGTTTGTAATTTATAAATGTTAATGGGAACAATATTTTCCCAACAGCACTCACCTGAGGTTTGTTATTCCTTATACTCTGCTTTTTTGGCATGCATTTGGTTTGTTTACCTCCTCCTCTTTAAAAAGGTACAATTATCTACTGAGGGAGAAGAGAAAAAAACATGTGGGACTTAGGTGGCCAGTTGTACACAGTGAATAATGGCTAGTTAAAATGAGCAGTCCATAAATCAATGACAGGCCGAGGTCTGTCTTCAAAAGCTTTTTAGCAAACTGTTATGAATTACAAAGATATGCATAGAAAATTAGATTAATTCATGGACAGAATTAAGGGCTAAATTCATGACACGCATTATTCACAATGAAATATAATCCTGGCAGCTCTAAAGAGGAGTATTTGTGGGGCAGAGCAACAAGAGAAAAGCCAATGATTTCTTTCATATATTTTCCTCCTGAGATTGGTGCAGTCAATGGGGACATCCCTGGAATGGCCTCAGTAACCTACTTCAGGGTATGGCTTATGCTTATGAGCATATATGGGGGGATTGTGGGCAGTGGGTGATTGAGCTTCCTGATGCCTGAACTCTCCATCCCCATGGCATAGGCAAGACAGTGGTTCTTTTCCTATTGGTTAATTTGGGTGTATTCCTTTGTTATCAGCTTTAGCCATTATATGCTATTGGACTGACTCCACACCTATGCAGACTTTGTTTCCTTCTACGGTCCTCCAGGGGCACCCCTTCATGGTACCTTGCAGTTCCTCCTCCACCCTCCTGTGTTAGCAAGCTGTCCTTTCTGCTGGAGAGGTGAGAAAATGGAGCACGTGCAGAATGGTGTGCATGACCTCATATCCTCTAGGCACCTCCATCCTAAATCAAGAGCCTAGGCAGCAGAATACTGCTCAGGCTTCAGTGCATGACTTTAGAAAAAAGGAAGTTATTTTTGTTAAAGGGAAGATTCACTTCTGCAGATGGCCAGCACAAGGCCTATTCACATACTGGTAAAGTCCATCAGAAAGAATTGTGTCCCCTAAGCAGCTTTACCAATGGGAATTATTCCCAATCATAGCTTCTCTACCTTGTATGGTTTATCAGTACCACATTTGAGCTGGATGCAAAAAAGTACAGGAAGTAACAAGCAATACTGCAGAAAAAACTCACTCCTTTTTCCTTTTTCTCTGCTGGGGCTTCCTGTGGAAAAGGCAGAAACAAGTTTCCAGACCCATGCTGAGTTTACTGAGTTCATAGGTGGCCAGAGGGTGAAAACCTGCCCCCCTCCTTCCTCCCAATAAACTGGCTTCCCTAAATGCCTAACATTTAATCTGGAGAAAGCCCTACTCTGTCATGAGGCAGCAATAGCAACACTGGATTCTGCAGCTGAGGGAGAAGAGATGTTCTCATATGTACATGTCAGTGTTATATGTGGTAATGAGAATGAAACAACATCCAGCTGAGCAGTTTTTTTTTAAATTCCAGGAACACAAGGACTGAACTCTGGTTACATGAATTGAGGGACACATAAATAAGCTCTGTCATTATTTAGCTAACTCCTATCCTCACAGTTAGGCTGAAAAATATATTATCACGAAGCAGAAATGGTAGATGTTTTTCCCCCTCCCCTTAACAACAGAATCAGTGACAGTACAATTTTGGATCTGGGCTGGATCAAACATTCCTAGCATTCCCACAATCAATCATCAGGCTGACTTCTTGGAACAAGTGTAAGCTGAAGCAAACTCCATTGGACACCGGCCAGTTTCTCCTCCTTGATGATGTTATTTCAGCCTATGCTGCATTTGCTTAGGAACTTTCTCTTCAAATGAAAGCCTGAGACCTTGACTGCCAAAATCTGCCCTTCTGCATGCTTAAGCTATAAGACACAAACAGATTTGCCGTCATTACTGCTCATAAGGGAATTTTATATGTAATGAAATATTTTCCAGGGTTATTCAGCTCCTGTTAAAATGGGGTTTCATTCCTCTTGTTCCCAGATTTACCTTCATGTAGGTAGCTGTATCTGCTATCAGACTGATTCATCTTGCTTTTCTGTTTACCTTGCTACTGGTTGTACATACCCCCTGCAGCTCCAGGTGAATTTACATTTCAGGAAGCAACTGGCGCCATGTAGTTTTTAGAGACCACAAGTGTTGTCTGACCTTACAGATGCTTGGTTTAGAGCAGACATGTCCGTAACTCAGAAGTCGACAAAGTGCACGCTCTGGGTGGAATCACTGCTGTAGTGTATTGCTCAATGGGCTACTGATGCACATGGTTTTGGATGAGCTCCTGAGACCTCGGCTCAAGGGCAGATTGTACTCTTGCAGAGTTTGCTGAGAGGCCATGCAACTCTGCATGATGACCGTACCTGCTAGTTGCTCTTTGATGCCAGCCAGTGAGTATAGCACGGCTTCCAATGACTGATATCATTGAAAGACACTGCCAGCACTGGCATCTTTGTGTGATACAGGGGAGTATGCAGCAAAGGACAAAGTGCCCTACCCTACAGTTTCCAGCTCTGCATGCAGACAACATCTCCAAAGGAAGCTTTCCACCAGCAATGATGGGGCCCTAGCATGCCAAAGACTTCTTGCTCAGAGCATTTGGGGGTGGGGTTGGAACTCACAATCTACTTGGCACTACTAGCGTTTTTGTACTGGGAGTTGGTATGGTAACCAACATTTGTGTGGATAAGACAAGAGTTAGGATCAGTAGAGGCCCCGTGGGGCAGAAGCATGCATGAGCTCCTCCTCTATCTGAGACCTCACAGGTTGAAATAGCATAGCAGCTGAGTTAACATTTCACATACCCTTGCATGAAGGGTCAACCTGAGGCTCTGTTGAGTCAACACAAAGCTACCTGCAAGGGAGTTAGGGGGCTTGCAGAAGCCTTAGGATTTGGCCTCATAACAAGGCAGGCACATTGTGAAGTCTTCTTTATTTAAGCCCTTGGTATCTATCCTTTCTCAGCCCCTCTCCATTCTAAACAAGGGTGTTACTATTTAAAGGAAAGTTTATGCATTAACAATCAGGCCTGGTTCTTCCACTGCATGTAGTAGCATTCATATTGCTACATTAGTACAACCGAATCGAGCTTGGAACTGTGCTATTAAAATGGTTGGAGGCAGAGTACTACAGTATTTTTTAAATGGGACTTCACCGACATACTTGACTACTGTTTCTATTTAGTCCCTGTTTGCTACAGTAATAACTCTGTTTTCAAATCATTCTTCTGCTAAATTTAAGTGCCCATACATGTCCCAGGAATTCATTCCGTGTCCCTATTCCAAACCCACAGAGCTGTGCTTGCCACCTCTGACATGCTCTTGGTCTCTTATAGCTCATAAGTGGAGGGAACAGCTTTGCTTTTTTAAGGTGTATAGCTGAGGATTGCCACTTTTTTTATCCTGTCAATTTGGCCCCTGTGCCAATATGCAAGTGAAAGCAAATTTAACCAGTTATTTTGCAATCTATGCCTGCGTACCTGAGAGAAGGATTAGGCACAATTTTTCCCCTGGCTGGTACATTTAGGTGTATTAGCTCTACAGCCAAATGCTTCCTTTGTCATAGCAAGCCCTTGGTCGGGACAAATTCATTGCAGACAGCCAGCAAGCAGCACAGTGCAGAAAATTCACCTTATACCAATTGCCCTTGCTTACTATCTTTTAGATAGGCACTTGCTGTAGAGTGGAACATAGAGTGCAGGGATGCCAGATATACTTCCAAATCTACATTCAGCATCCTCTTGAGAATGGGTTAGTCTCAGGGCCTGCAACTCCCATTGAAGCCAATGGAGAAATTCACAGTGACTATAGTGGATCACGTTCACAGCTAGGCCTATCTTTTCATATATTGGTTCACTCTTGCATGATTACTGAAGTAAGTTGAAACATTGATCTCTCAGAAGGTCATTAGAGCCTTTAATAGGATTGAGCCCCCAGGCAGCATCCTTCCCTGCTGTTTGAATTAGGGTGGTTCTTGTACAGTGATGATAGAGGGCAGAAAGAGGAAGAAACTCACAGCTTGCAAATCAGGCTCAATCGGTTGGCTCAATGGGCACCTGCTAAAAAGGGCGGGTAGGAACAGGGGTACTAGTACAAAAGAGGCCTGGAAGGGCCAGGTCTAATTAGAAATAAAAGGAGACCTGGGCTTCATAGTTTAATTACAATAGAAATAATGAATAATTACTGAGTCATGTATTTTACAAGTAAATATGCGAGATAAATGGCTGTTCATGGTTTTGGTTTGTAGAGACATAATTGTTTATTTCCCTAATTCTGAGGATTAGCAGCAGTGAGGACTTCAGCTACCTGAATTCCAGCATTTGTGTGGGAATATAAAAAACCCCCCACCAAGCGAGTCATATACTTTATGAGTAAATAATTGGAGATAACTGACTATTCAGTAAACAGTTAAGGGACTGTTTTTACTGCTGATTTTCAAACTCCCAGAGAGTATTTGCCAGGAGTGTGTGAGAGAATAATTGAATTTTTTTTGGTCTAGTCGCAGTTTAAAAAAATGCACATTTAAAAAAAACGTAGTTTAAGCCAAACTAGAATGATTTTCTTTCTTAGTTTTTTTGTGCCAGAATGAAAACCTGGAAAATATTTGTTTTGAATCAGACAAAAGAAAAAAAAATGTTTCCATGTTGGGTACTTTCTGCCATAAAAGCTCCATTTACAACACTAATGAGGTAGAAGAGTTGTCCCTCTTTATCCCAAAGTCCAGTGGTTAGGGCAGTCACCCAAGGATGCGAGGAAACCAAAGATCAGCCTCCTCCTCTTCAGGTGATTTGAACTGTCATATCTTCTCTCCAAGGTGCATATTCTAACCACCATGCTGGAACATATCCTGAGATGAGACCCACACAATCTGTTCAGTTGAAGTTGTTTCACTTTTCAAGAAATACTTAAATATTTGTTGGAACAGGATCTGGAAAGTAAGTACCCTAACCCCTCCCACTGCTCTGGCTTCGCGCCCCAATTTTTTTCCAGTCAAAACTTTTCAGGACTCTTGACCCAAATTTTGAATAATTTCAGGTCATCTGAAACCACATCCCCCCCCAAAGGAAACTATTGACTGAACAAAATTTGCCCAGGTCTATTTGCTATACATATAACATTTTACTCATAAAGGTACTTATATCACGATTATATTTAACTAGACACTTCTGTGAGGTGAACAGTCAAGATTTTTCACATTCTTGTTTACAATTTTTAGGCATGTATGTTTGTAGCATTTGATCAAACTTGAACTAGTTTGAAGTGGTGTAGTGAAGGAACAAAATTATTACCGCTTTATGTGGGTAAAAAAGTATAATTGTTAGGCCATGAATCTGAAAATGCCATATGCTTTATCTGACACACGTGAAAAATCCATTCATTTTAGTGAGTGTTTTTCCACATGGGTAAGGTATGTGCAGAATTGGGACCCAATGATCCTACTTTAATTTGTGCATGGATAGAGCCCCGCACTTGTACAAAGATTCATTATCCCTAACCAATGGGACTGCTTGTAGCATATAATTTTAAGCATATACAAAATTGTATGTAGGCTCAAGACCTTTGCAAGTTCAGGACCCATCTTCCCAAGACACATACCATATTTGCACTAGTATAACTATCATTCCACTGGCGTCAGAGGTAATACTCCATCAATCTAAGTTACACTGATTTAGGTGTCATCTGTCCACTTCCATCCTGGAGTAGCCGGTTGCTAAAGGCAAATGGACTATTACCTGCTTCTCTACCACTTATTAGTGAAGTGCGGTAGTATCTGCCTCCTGTCTGTCCCTGATACTGGGGTGATTTACATCAGTACATGTATCATTTGCCCATGTCCTATATTCTGTAAAGAACAACATACACTTGTGCTGAATCAGTTATCCAACATTTGAATTCAAAGCTTTATATATTAGTTTTGATTAGACACATGGCTCAAGTAGTGTTGGTCTTTATTCTCTTTTTAGATGAGCATAACAATTAATGTCAGGCTTATGTTTACACATTCAGAATTTGCTTTTGTTTAATCTTGTATACATTTCCTTGACAAATTCTGTAAATTTCCTCACAGTAAACTAGTATTGCTGGAATATTCAGGGAAAGTGAATGCAAAAGGGTCATAGACACAGCCCGAGAGAATTCAATTCCTTATTCAAGTGCATCCTTGTAGAATTCTGTCTAAGGTATTTACTAAGCTCCATAAAGGACACACATTCATGACCAGGGTGACTTCATAGCTCATTATAATGTACTTCAGTTTCACAGCCAAAGGTAAGTCTTAAACCACATTTTTCCATGATTAAAATGAAAAACCAGTAATACCCACATACACACACACACAAGTAACCCAAAATGCAAATGTTTATGTTATTCAAATGAAACACCACTATATCTATCTATCTATCTATCTTGTATAGATATTAATGGTGTTTCATTTGAATAACATAAACATTTGCATTTTGGGTTACTTGTGTGTGTGTGTATGTGGGTATTACTGGTTTTTCATTTTAATCATGGAAAAATGTGGATTTTGAGTTACTTTTTTAAAGTTGATTGGGGATTTTTTATCAGAGAAAACCAGGATCCCTGTTCATGACACTACTAGTTCCACTTCTGTACTAATACCGCCAGGGGTATTCTTCAGATCTGTGGATCCCCAAGGTGTCGAAGTGGGCATTAGGCAATTAATTGTTTTACACTCTGCCCCTGCTGCTAGTGGATGAGATCAGGTGGTAGGTTATGTACCCCTGGCATGCTGTCTCTTTCCAGGGGAATAGGTAGTGTTTTCCGTTCTTTGCAGGTCCCAATGCCATAGTGGAGCAGGTGAGTTACTAGGGCCCTGTTTACACTGAGGGGCTTCTGCTGCCAGACAGCAGCTGCATTGGGAAGCTGCTGCCAGAACACATGCATGCTTCTAACGGCTCTGCCAGGGTAGTGCAGGATCTGTACAGCTGAACTTCATCAGCTGTGCCAGCAGGGGCATAGGCAGAAGGCCTGGGTGTGTTTGTATGTGCCTTCTGTCGCTAGTTGGCTGGTGGCAGATACCTTGTGGTCAGAAAGGATGACCAAAGGAAAGGCTTCTGCTGCCGCAGGGTAGGTGGGAATGTGGACCAGGCCTGAGTGTGGAGTCTGCCATAGGAGTGGTCACCAGCTTCACATGCTGATACAATACTAGTCATGGGTACAAGGTTTATAATTCTTGTAAGCTGTGGCTGCCAGGAAATGTGATGCATGACACTGTGAATACTCCTCACAGGGCTCTGTGACAGGCGACCAAAGTTCACTGAGACCAGAAAGGTTTCTGTGTGCTGACTGCCTTCAGGATTGGACCTATTTTCTTTTCTAACCATTGACTGTTTTCTTTTTGTGCAATAAAAATTGGGCACATTTTGTGCTACAGTCAACTGCATGCAAAGCAAGTACTTGACCCAAGTAACGTTTAGACAGATAGCAGCTAGCCTCAGTTACAACTATGGCATACTTCTTTCTTCCAATCTCTCAGTTACCAGAATTACGCAATGTTTTCAATTACTATAGAAAGTCTTGCCTAAGATGTGTGAACAACAATTGCATAGAGTTCAGAATGAGATACAGGACATTATACAGTGTACAACATTTTGAAAAGTGCATATAGTACAGTGCATTATATAAAGTGTTTTCCAAAGTATGCTTTATGCTTTATAGGGAAGGATGCCACTATACACAAAATGAACACCTGATTCTTTGATTAGCATAAATGCAATTTGTCTTTTATCATACATCCACTTACAGATAGTCCATGGAAACTGCATTTTATTGTCTGGTGACTGACTATAGGTATCACAAATGAAGAACTGTACCTGATTGCATATATTTTAAATTAATGTACAGAGTGGACAGAATTTGCTGAAGTTACATGGCAGCTTTTCTTTAAAAAAAAAATCAGATTATGCTGTGGCATGCTTTTTCACGATGTCCTGTTCACTTCTTATGTCAAGAGACAAACTCTTCAGGCATGAAACAACCAACCTGTCATGAAATTGGAGAAAAAAGTAACCTTTGTAAGTTGTTACAACTGGGGGTTTTAAAGAAACAAACTTTGTAGCTTTGCAGTTCTTCTGTTTTAGTTATCTAGTATCAGCTGAGATCAGCAGCATGAAAAACCACAGTTATTCTGCTTAGCAGTAGCTCTTGGTCATACGAATAGCCCTGGTGAAGTGGAAGAGGGTATTTCATGTGTAAGTACTCCTCAGTCAAGAGTACAGGTTGCAGCTTAATGTCCTGTATGGATATTACAGCAGGGCCTCTGAACAGTGTTGATGTAAGAAACTGATAGCGAGTTTATTGTCTTGAATGTATTTTATCAAGCATTATTAGTACATTTGTACTCTCTTTGATCCTACTGGTGTACTCCATAGTGCCTAAACCTGGAAGATGTTAGGTGCCTGCCATGAGAACTGAAGGCATTGTGTAGGAGGAGCTAAACTAACAAATGGATGGTAAGCTGTTTAAACTTAGCTGACTAAAAACAAGACCACCCCACAGTCCCCACCCTCAATCATCGAGCTCCAGTACACTGATGATGCTGTAAGTGTGTGCTCACTTGGAAGCAGACCTTCAGGCAATCATCAATGTCTTTACTGAGGCATACAAGAAAATGGGACTGACACAACATTCAGAAGACGAAGGTTCTCCATCAACAAGCTCTTATTGAGCATCTCCCAGCTCCAGTAATACAGATTTATGGTGAAACTCTGGAGAACACTATTTTCCATACCTCAGAAGCTATCTCTTGCAGAAGGCTGACACTGACAAACAAATCCAGCATTGCCTTAAAAGTGCAAGTGCCTGAGGAACCAGGTGTATGAAGATTGCAACATCAGATCCAAAAGCAAGCTCGTGGTTTATCAAGGAGTCATGATCTCCACCTTACTGTACAGAGCTGAGATGTGGGTTAAGTACAGACAGTGAACAAACCTGAGGCTGAATCAATTCAATCTTTGCAGGTTAGTCTAAGCTGTGTAGACTGAACCAATAAGCAAGTAAACACAGTGGGAAGACAGATGCACCAACATTACCATCTTTTTGCAAGCAAACACCACGAGCATCAAGGTGATGATTATCCAACATCAACTTCACTAGGCTGGTCACATCATCCAGATATCCAATTCCAGACCCCCAAAGCAAGTTTTATTCTCTCAGCTCAGTCAAGGCATATGCTCAGGAGGAAGACAGATAAAACACTTCAAGGACATCTTCAAGGCCAACTTGAAAAAATGTAATATCAACATAAATTCATGGGAGACTATCGCAGAGGACCATCCCCAAAAGAGGGATGAATCTGCTGCAAAGATCCCAGTATTTTGAAACTTTGATGAACAAGTAACAGAAAAGCGGGAGTGGCAGAAACAGCATGAATCAAGAATCCAGAACCAGCCGCCCCACATAGAAACATGTGCCTGAGTTGCAGCAGAGTCTTGGCCTCATCAGCCATCTTTGGACCCACAGATAAAGTAATTATGGAAGACAATCTTCCTCAACCATGAGGGATTGCCGATGTAGGAGGCATTCAGCATTCCACATGATGTGTTCTGAAATCCTTTAGCTTCTCTGGGTTATTAGGAACACTAGTGAAATATGAGTCCAGAAGAAGTAGATTAGTTCTTGCTGAGAGAAGATTTGAAATCTGAACAACTTCTTCACTTCCATTTGGTCAGGACAGAAGTGGGTAGATCTATTAGTCTGAAGTCAGGCAGAAGGTAGGGCAGGGTGGTGTCATTCCTAGGATATGATAAAGTAGGTTGTTGCCTACAAAAGCTTGTGTGCCTCTGAACCAGTTAGTCTTTAAGGTGCCACCCTGCCCTATCATTTGGTTGGGAGGGACCTCTGGCAGGCACAGACTGTAATTCTGCAATAGTGTTGATCCACCAAATGTATGCAGCACCCATGGGATTCGAAAAGAGGGGTCCTTTCTGAAAATAATCTTCCAGTAGTGAAATGCCTTGGGAGGGGGGAAGGGGCAGTGTGCACTGAAGTTTTTTTGGCAGAATGAGGGCGCTCAAGTACATGTCAGAGGGCATACCTGCTAATATTTTGATTATGGAGTCCAAAGACTTGAATATTTTCTCTGCCTATTCTATGAAGGTCTAAGAGACCACTGTGAAGCTCCTGGTTACCTATCAATTTGTTCTTCATGGCTGTCTCCAGAGATGAAGGTAAGTCAAAGGATGGGTTGAGGCTATCTCGTCCCAAAGCTGGAGGCTTCTATACATAGTCACTGAGAAAGCAAGCAGAATCCCAAGATGCCTTGAATCTATTCAATCCATGTAACTATGTAACTCTCCATGCTAGGGTCCTTGGGATGCTAATATGACACACTGACTGCTACTGAGAAGCGATTACATAATCAAAGCCATCCCTGCATCCTGTTCAATGGTTTGGGGCCTATTCCTTTAACATGTTTGCATAATTCACTCTGTGAATTATTTTCTTAGATGCAGGGCAAAACAGTCTCTTTCTTAATACATTTCATTATCTGCTTCTAGCTGTTCCTTTGGCAAAAAGGAGCAATGTAACAGAAAGAGAATGACTCTAATAATGTAATATCTGACACTAAACCTGTCACATGGAAGTTGCATGTGGATCTGTCTTGAGGAAAATACACACTGTACAGTACAACTTCTTAGTTCCCGGGGGAAACCTGATAAGTAATGGAAGCTGTTGGCAGGCGAGTTTCCTCAAGGGCAGGAAAGTGAAATATTGGGTAGAGGCTGCCCGTCTACAGCTTTCTCCACAGCTTGGAATATGTTGCTTACCAGTACGGACCCTTTCTCTGTAGGTAAAACAACAAATCAGTAGCAGACTCTTTTCTGTGGGGCAGGGGGGGAAAGGCTAATTTTTCTTTATGGAACCATTCCAGAGGTCTCTCTGGCTGGCACCTGACTATTTACTGAGGCTGTTTAGCATTCTTTATGTGTACAGCATGTGCTCTGAGAAATCTGATAAATAATAATGCGGCTAATTACTGTATGAGGTCCCAGAGTTTTTTCCTAAGGTACGTTTTTGTGGCTAGTGAGGAACAGATCATTGTTCTAACTCAAAGCATGTATATTTAAGTATGTTTTTGAAAGGTGATAGAGCAGCCAGTGCACCTGTCCCATAGGCAAGGAAGGCCTTGCTTGCACAGCTTGTGTAAGAAGATGCTGCATGTTTTCCATATATATATATGTCATGCAGAAGGTAGGGCAGGGTGGTACCTTAGAGACTAACTGGTTCAGAGACATGAGTTTTCATAGGCAACAACCTACTTCATCAGATGCTATCAAAGATGCGTATACCATGTCAAAGGTCAGGTAAACTGCTCCTGACCTTTCTTTAGCCAAAATAGAGTGCATTTAGCCAAAACAGAGTGCATTTTTAAGATACCATTGCAAGATGACACATCTCTATGGTACTGTTAATCCAAAAGGTTCATAGGATGGCTCACAGTTGGTTACAGTCTATACATGTCTGGCCTAATCTGCATTGTCTTGCAGTTGTGCAGCCTTTTGCAAAGTTGGGAACATCCTGCTCTGCTGGCATTCCCGCTCCCCTTCAGCTTCCCCCTTGTGCACAGGTATAAATGATGACAAAAGGGATGCGGCAGCAAAGAATTGGGTCATCAAATGCAAATCAAAACATCAAGTTACAATAGGTCATGTTTGCCATGGTGGGCCTGACTAAACAAATGTGTTAAAGTAAATATATATGTGCGCAACTACATACCCAGCTTGTAAATTCTCGGCAGAACATGCATGTGCAGTTCAGTCAAGTACATACGAACAGGGCACGTAAGATCCTGACAGCGTGAGTGTAATGTATCGGTGCAATTGCTAACAGAGAAGAAAAAGAGTGTTCTTTTTATTGGCAATAACTTTTGGAGGGAGGCACTTTGATGCTCCACTGGGATTCTAGTATAGGAACATGCTTGGGTATGCTGTAGACAAGGTTATTAGGGTTAGTTTGATATCTTTTATTAGACCAACTGAATAGTTGGAAAAACTGTTCTTTGCAAGCTTTCAGGTGCAGGCATCCTTCTTCAGACATAAGGAGAGTCTGCTGGTGTTAGTCTTTTCTCCAGGTTGGAATAGAAGCTTAAGCCAATATGCAAAATGTTGGTCGGTGAAAATGCAAATGTGTGGCAGAGATGATCAGAGGAGATAGGAGTTAACAGATTTGTAGGCCCATGAGATGAAAATGTAAAGGGAGAAGAGAAAAAAAAAGTGAATGAAGGATTTGCATTAATTTATCCGACAATATTGTTCTCTGGGACATAAAAAGGGTCACAAGGTGAAAATATTCTCAAAAAATAATTCTAATTTAGGACAGAATAATGTGGCCCCAAACTCCCTATTCAAATCTCGAGAGTTTGTATTATAAACAGCAGCTGTAAGCAGGGGATATGGTTTCAGCCAGTAGAGATAGTCCAAATAAGAAAAGGGCAAAGTTTACTTAAATGCCATAAAAGCATGACTACGCAAATCCACAGGACAAACTTTCCAGCCTCCCTTCTGTCCCAGTAATGGCTGAAAAGCAGCTCTGTGACCTTGTGGGGGATGGAAGTCTTCTCTTCACTCTCTGCAGCAGATTTGCTCATGCTGTGGACTGGAGGGAGCACGATGTAGCCCTTAGGTTACACAGCACAAGACAGCACCTTGATTGTGATTGCTCTGAAACCAGAAGCCAGGATACTTGCAGTAGTGCAGCACTGTTCCCTTAGGTCTGCTAAGAAGCATAGCCAAGGCCAGGGGCAGGCAAAATATGGCCCGCGAGTCACATTCGGCCTGCCAGGCCATTCTTTCTGGACCACAGGGCCCCTAAAAAATGTAGCAAATTAATATTTATTTGCTCCTGGCAGCCTGTCAAAGCTGTAGGGGGCAGTAGGATGCAGAGGGAGCCCTCAGCAGGCTTGAGCAGCCCAGACAGTTCCCTGCTTTCCTGCCCCCACCCTGCTCCAGCACCATGTGGCACCCAGCTGCATCACTGGACCGCGGAGCATGGGACCGCATTGGTACGGGGGTGTGTGTGGGTGTGTGTGTGTGCATGGGTGGCCGGGCACAGGGGCAGAGTGTGTATGTGTGTGTATGTGTGTTTATAGGATGAGTCCCACATGCATATCCCACCATACACATGCACCCACCCCTCCCCTTGCACTGCTATACACAAACCCCAGCCACCATTCCCCCACAAGCCCCATACCCACCCACACCCCACATACCCACCCCCCACAATATACAAGAGTAAGACTTCATTTTAAGCTATTGTGCAATCACCCCTATGTACACTACACAAACACATGTAAATCAGGACAAAAATATTTTTTTGAAATGAAATTAATGAATGTTGTAGATGTTCACTTTTTAGAATATAATTTGGTATTTTTCTGGTTCCAAGATGGCAAAACTCCTTGCTGAAAGGAGTACTTCTGAGGCCAAGGGGATGGACTTTGAGTGGCAAAAGTCAGGGTTGGGGGTGGGACTTCAGGTTGCAAGATGGTGACCATGGGGCGGGGCACCTGTTAAGGGGTGGGGCCACCCATGCAGCCCTCGATAACTTGCCAAAACTTGGTAAGTGGTCGGTTGGCGGGATCGGCCGTGGAGGGGACCCCTCCCTGGTTGGTGGGACTGGTTGCGGGGTGGGGGACACGTACACCACTGACTAAGGTGGCACCAGTTGCCCATGCACTGTCCTGCACTGACTAGACTCCAATATACAAGCCATTGTGTCTTCAACTAGGTTGGTACATCTCTGCATGAAGCTGCACTGTGGCATGAACACATACCCTTAGTATTTGCGGAAGTGAGAGAGTGACATTGGTTTCTGATAGGGACAGTTCTGTGCCAGCTTTGTCAGTGGACCTCTGCCCTTTGAGGCAACTCTTCTGCTCCTAGGATCTTCATAAGTAGAGATGGGACTTGTGCGTAGTTGTCCTCAACTGTATGGTGAGTTTGTACATAAATAAATCACACACTGTCACTTGTGATTTATTTGGGGTTGAAGGTGGGTCTTTAGGCTCAAAAAGCCAACACAAAAAACCATTCTGCCATTCAGCAATAATAATTTAAAAATAGGAAACCCCAGACTCTGCACTGAATTACTGTCATACCTATGCCAGCTTTAACTTCTGTTGCTATAAATCAGAAGTGACTCTTGAAATCAAGAGTTATGTCAGTGCAAACCTGGTGCATATGAAATCTGAATCAAGCCCTGCCTTGCCTATTATCAGTGGCTTCTTTGGACCAAATACAGCCCTTTCTTTTCTGGCCACAGATGATCCTCTGGCAATGTGGTTTACATATGGCAGGGGAGGGGAAGTGAGGTGGTAAAGGGGAGGAAGAGATGGTGGTGGTGGGTAACAATTCACTATGAAGATCTTGTGCCTTCTATATGGGACATGGTGCCCAAAACTGTCAGGTACAGAGGGCAGTGTCTCCTGCTACCTGGTCTTCTCGTTTCCTTATAGGGGCAAATTACAAACATTTGGGGCAGGTTAAATCAATTCAAAATGGCTGTCTGATATCAGGTAAGTCAGGATGGGAGGCTAGCAAGTGGGATGGGGGTTCAGCA
>NW_005842034.1:4356-5475 GCF_000455745.1 Alligator sinensis | reverse complement strand
TTTGGGGGCAATTGGGGATTGGCCATGGGAGGGGGGGGGGCGCAACCTGTGGGGGGGGTGGGGGGGGCATGCACAACCCGCAAGGGGTCAGTGGGGTGGTGATTGTAACCTGTGGGTGGGGTGGGGAGGGCAGGCACATCCTGCTGATGGGAAAAGCAGGGCAGGTACATCCCACAGGTGGGATAAAGTGAACAGGTGCAACCTGCAAGGGGTGGGGGGACAGGCATGACCCATGGATGAGATGGGCTGGGATCCCCACCCTGTGAACTTACACCCCTCCTTCTCTCATCCTTCCCCAGACTGTGATTTACTTGGCTGGGTTTTCCCAGCCCTGGGGCTGCTTAGGGAAAGTGTGCCGAAGTTCCATGCACCTGTTTGATGTAAATTGAATAAGCTTGATCATAGGTTATGCGTAGGGAAGGTAAGGGAGGGCATAGTTTCATAGTAGCTAGGGTCAGGAAGGACCTGAACAGATCATCTAGCCTGACCCCCTGCCACAGGCAGGAATAAATGCTGTGTTCACAAGACCCCAGACAGGTGATCATCCAACCTCCTCTTGAATTTCCCCAAGGTAGGGGCGAGGACCACTTCCCTGGGAACTTGGTTCCAGATTCTGGCCACCCTAACTGTAAAATATTGCCTCCTGATCTCTAATCTAAACCTGTTCTCCATCAGCTTATGACCATTGTTCCTTGTTACCCCAGGTGGTGCTGGGGAGAAAAGGGCTCTGCCTATTTGCTGTTGATCTCCCCTGATGAGTTTGTAGGCAGCCACCAGGTTCCCCCCTCAGCCTCCTCTTGCTGAGGCTGAACAGGTTCAGGTCCTTCAGTCTCTCCTCATAGGGCCTGTCCTGCTGCCCTCTTACCCAGCGGGCGGCCCTCCTCTGAACCCTCTCCAGGCTGGCCACATTCCTTTTGAAGTGTGGCACCCAGTACTGGATGCAGTACTCCAACTGCGGCCTGACCAAAGTCACATAGAGGGGGAGTATCACCTCCCTGGACTGGCTTGAGATGCATCTTTGGATGCATGACAAGGTATGGCTGGCCTTGCTGGCTGTGGTCTAGCATTGGCGGCTCATGTTCATCTTGGAGTCAATAATGACTCCAAGATCCCTTTCTG
>NW_005842034.1:0-4245 GCF_000455745.1 Alligator sinensis | reverse complement strand
GATGGGGTGAGAGACAGTGTCAAAGGCCTTCTTAAAGTCTAGAAAGACTATGTCCACAGCGACACCATCATCCAAGGATTTAGTTACTTGGTCATAAAAGGCAATCAGGTTGGTCTGGCAGGACCTGCCTTTGGTGAACCCATGCTGATTGCCCCTGAGCATGATCTCCCCTGCAGGCCCCCCACAGATGTGCTCCTTGATGATTTTCTCCAAGATCTTCCCGAGCACTGAGGTGAGGCTTACGGGCCTATAGTTACTGGGTCTTCCTTCCTTCCTTTCTTGAAAATTGGGACCACATTAGCCAGTTTCCACAGTAACCATCCCCCGGCATTTGGCCAGATGACCACGAATGTTTATACAGCCGGGCCAAAGGCTCCGCAGTGACCCCTGCCAGCTCCCTCAACACCCTTGGGTGGAGGGCATCTGGACCTGAAGATTTAAAAATGTCTAGCCCTTCCAGAAGATCCCTAACTACGTCTGCACTGACTGAAGGCTTGATAGAGCTATCCTCAAGATTGTTCCTACCTCTGGTAGGTGGGATATCCCGTTCCCTGTTCAGGAAAACAGAGTCAAAGAAACTGTTAAAAATATCAGCTTTCTTGTCTGGCGTGGCCACCAGATTACTGTTTGTGTCTTGCAGGGGCCCTACATTGCCTGGTGCCCTCTTCTTGCTCCCAATGTACTTGAAAAAGGACTTTTTGTTGTCCTTAATCCTGGACGCTAGCCTGAGCTCCATCTCTGCCTTGGCCTTCCTAACAGCCCTCCTACACTCCCAGGCAGAGGAGGAGTACTCCTCCTTGGTGATAGCTCCCCCCTTCCACTGGTTGTACGCCTCCCTTTTAGTCCTCAGGCATTGCTGAATGCCCTTGCTGAGCCAAGGGGGTCTTTGAGCACTCTTACCCCCCTTGCTTTTCTCAGGGACTGTTATCCTTTGGGCCTGGAGGATCGCCCCCTTAAGGTACGACCATCCCTCGTGGACTCTCATCTCCTCTACCTTCTGGGCCCTTAGTGCCTCCCCCACTAGTCTCCTAAACTCATTGAAATTGGCCCTTCTGAAGTCAAGGGCTTTAGCCTTGGTGTGAGCCCTAGACGCCCTGCGTTGGATAGTGAAATCCAGCAGGTGATGATCGCTATTGCCCAGGTGGTCAAGGACCTGCAGTGCCCTCACCAGGTCATCCCCAGTGACCAGGACCAGGTTCAGCAAGGTGTTACCCCTAGTGGGGCTGTGCACTTCCTGGATAAGGTGAAGGTCCTGTAATACAGCCAGGAACCTACGCGAGCAGTCAGACCTGGCTGGCTGCTGGCTGTCTGCTCCTCCCAGCAAATGTCTGGGTAGTTTAGGTCACCCATGACAATAACATCCCTTGACCTAACCGCCTGCATAAGCTGACTGGAGAAGTCCTGGTCTAGTTCTTCCCCCTGCTTTGGTGGTCTGTAGTAGACACCCACCGTAAGGTCCCTTTTGCCACGCATGTAGCCCCCCCCGAGATTGGCCACCGGCAGTTTCTGTGGGCAGTCGCCACTTACACCCGCCCACTCTCACCGCCAATGCAGCCAGTGGTGTCTGTGAGCAGTCCCCGCCTGCCGCTTGCCACCCGCCCCCCGCCACTGACACCACCACCGGCGTCTGCAGGTGGTCCCTGCTCGCCACCCTGGTGGCCCCCCAGTCTCGGGAGGCACCAGTCATTCATGAGCTTGCTTCTACATAGATGCAGGTTTATCTTATACCAGGTTCTGCAATTTTTAGACCAGTTTGTGCACATGGAACTTCTGTACAGTTACAGGGTTAGACTGATTGCTGGCCACTGAGACTGGGTCTGTAATTGTAAGGTTGGCACTGGGACAAGCTGAGTTTAAATTGGGTGGGCATTTTGAATCCTATTTAACCTCCCCAAATGTCTGTACTTAGCCAGGGGGTTTCATTAAGCCTCTTGGTTAATGGAATCTTCTGCTTGCCTAAGTAGTCTCTCTAGTGTACTAGCCATGAAGGTGCCTCAGAGACTAAAGAAAAATGAAAGAAAGCTTGCTGCTGTCATCTGATTCCAGTGGTCTTTCCTCCCCTAGTGCACGGGGGCTGGACCCGATGATCTGTAAGGTCCCTTCCAACCCCTAACAACTATGAAACTATGAAAGCCTCTTCTCCTTTCTCCTTTCATGCAGGCTGCACCCAGATTTTGACTCTGTGTGAAAGGTGGCACTCTGTTTTCTTTCCTATAAGCAAATGATAAAAGACAAGGCTTGTGGCCTTTTTCCCCCTTCTGACTGGCTCCTGCTATCCTCAGAACACACGCAATGCATTCTCTACCACTTCTGGCAGAACGCTGTGTTACTGGTACAGCAGATCAAATACAAACCTTCTGACACGATCGTTATTTATCGTGCAAGCACGTTACTTTCAATATTTGTCCTCCACGGAAGAATGCTGGAAATCATATTTGCACTTTTTAAAGGTCTCTACGAATCTGGAAAAGACTCTGAGCTGAATGCATCTGTTTGCATAAAGGAGATTGACCGTTTCACTCTTGCTCTGTCTTAAATGTGCTCCCACTGGGCCGCAGCCAACAAGCTGCAGGCAAAACTGTGCAGCCAAATTAAAGGGGTGGGGAGGGGGTGGAGTGCGAGAAAGCCATGCTAGGAAAATATCCTGTCAACTAGAGAATGGCAACAACAGTTCCTTCCAAGAGCAGTGTCTCCTTCCTTGGTACAAAGTGCTTTTACATAAAACTTACAGGAGCAGCAACACTTTTGCAGAGGAAAACAGCTTTCCCCCTCCCTCCTCTGTTATTCAACAAGCAACAACAGCATTTTGTTATGAAATGCAGCCCCGGTTCTGCCCCTCTTCGGCCACCCAACCCTGTTTGTGAACAGATTGTCACATGTTGTTATCTGTTTATTAAAGCAAAAGGGTTTCAGGCAACTGAGAGGAATGATAGAAGGAATACTCTGAAAATTGCACAACTTGCCCTGTTGTTTGTCCCTTTCGACAGGATCTGTGTGAAAACAGCGTCTGCTGATGGTCATGAGGAGGAAAATAAATCTAGGTTTTCCATCCTTGCAGGTTTGGAGCCCGGCTTTGTTTTGTAACATGCTCTCTTCAAAACAAACCTCTGCAATTATACAAGGAATTGGCTATAGCAATTCTGCAGCTCCAGGGCCTGTAGCAATGGGGCAAGCATTATAGTAAGTGCTTTTTCCAATAATCATTCCCACTGGTCAAATATCAGGTACAAAATGCACCGGAAGCACAGAGACCCTGAATACAAAGGCCTGTACCTGTAGGTTTGTTTTGTGCATGTAATGTTTCTCTGTTTAGTACCCTACTGTTGTTTACTAGGTGAAGGATCTATTTATGTAAGAGACATCATTACCAGGTGCGTGGGAGCTATTTGTAAATCTGGATTTTGCAGTTAATCCCTCACACTCACAGTAGCAATCTGTCTGAGATGCTAGCTGCAAAGCTGCCACTTCTGCAACTGGGCAATTCTAGCGGGTTCCCTTCATCGCTCTTTCTGTTTCTGATCCCTGGATCCTTTGGAGGTTCACCAAGCAGGGAGCAATGGAGAATGGAGAAGAGATACTCCACATGGCATCATGCCCATGTACCCCTACCAGCATACATTTTGTAGTTTAACCCCTTAAATGCCAATTATTATAATGCAAATGAAATCCACCATTACACACTTTCTCCACTGTACTCCCCAGAGATATTTTGTGTACCCCCAGGTGTATGCATACCACAGTTTGGGAACCCCTGATCAATATAAAATGCAGCTGTGGATAATATAGATTCAGCTGGGCATCACTATTTTTCTCTGTCCAATTTGATTCAGTACAAATATAGGCTAGGTCTTAGCTCAGGGCTGTCTAATCTCTAGACCACATGCCATGGGGGCCGCATGCTGCAGGGGCCGCCCCCTGTGAGACCCTGCCAATAGTTCATGCAGCCCAGCTCCCCCCTGCCATATGCACAGCCAAGCTTCCCCCCTGCCACAGATGAAGCTCCCTGCTCCTAACCACGCAAGCCTCGTGGGCAGCCCACCTGCAGCAAGGGCAGCCCAGCTCCCCTCTGCTGTGTGCACAGCACCCCGAACCATAGGCAGATTAATGCACCAGCCAGTGGGGCCCGGGTCCAGGGGCTCCTGCCAATCAGGAGTCCCTGGATGCCTGGGTCCCCCCCTGCCCCCATGCCTGGGTTACCTTGGAAATGGCAGGTATCCCCTTGCAGGTGGGCAGCAGTCTAGCCTG
>NW_005842033.1:2780025-2795984 GCF_000455745.1 Alligator sinensis | reverse complement strand
TCTCCCCCCCCCCCCCCCCCCCAAACTAAAGAGAGTTTTTCTGACCCCTTTCCTATTTCAAGCAGCGTCCCCCACACAGCCTCGAGTCTTCTAAGATCTGTGTTTAAAAGAACCAGCAAGCCATAACAAGGCTGTTTGGAGACAGCTTTCTCTTATAGAGTGGCTTGGAAAGAGAGAAAATTCTTCAAGCTTTTTTTTTTTTTTCCCCTCCCTGATGTAGGATCAAGACTTCTGTAGACTTATGGCCTTAACTGCATCCAGGTAGTGGATCCGTAGCTGCTGCTGCTTTGCTTAAAAAAATAAAAAAGGATGCAGTAGTGTCAGTGCAAGAACTGTACACTTCTTTGAGAAATACTATATGGCACGTCCTAGTAGGGTGCACCAGACCAGTCATCAGACACCTGACTTCCTCTCTGTAAATGCTCACTGCCACAGTTGCTTTCCGATCTGGCTCCATGCAAGATGCACAGGACAGTTCTACCCGGTGGCAGTGATGGCGGAGGCAGCATCCTGGTTTAGACCCACTCAGGTAAGCTGAGGCTGTCTGATGGTGGTTTTCAACTGTGGTGCTGAGAAATTCAGTAAGTTATGGAGGGCTGCCTTGAATCTGAAAAGCTTGAGAATCACTGATGTACAGCCTCTTTTGGACAGCATAGTGGGCTGTACAAATGTGGCTTTGAAAAATGGTACACATCCAGAAATATCTTGGAGGAAAAGAACAGCAAAGGTGTCTCATTTTTTTGTTTGGTTTGTGGCACTGCTCTGGTGTAGGTAGGTGGGATGCATTTTTAGATCTACCTGTACCCTAGGTGCAACTGAGCCCATGTTGGATTTATTACAGGTCTGATTTGTCCTGGGCTTAAAGTGCCACAGTGGGCTTGTAAGCCTGTAGATCCCAGAATAAAAGTTTTTGTCTTGGGAGAAGGCCACAGTTTGTTTTTTGGCCTAATGTAAATTATACTCGCATGAACATGTCATGTACCTAGACCCTAAGAAATAGAACTCCCGCAAATTTTTGTGTGAATTGTTTGGTTTTGTTGTTGCTTAGAGATATTTTTGTTTCTTAAACAATCAAAAGTTTGGGGGAGTTGGTTCTATTTTTCACTCTTAATCTACTCTTATTTTTCATTTTGTAAAGGACAACTACATCCTATTCTCCCTCTAATGCTGTAAGTGGGGAAGGAGGAATGGGGGTTTCAGAAGCAAAACAACCTGCTTGAGCAGTTGCTTCTTCAGCTGGAAGATGGAGACTACAAGCTTTGTGCTCTTCCAGGTATTGGGCATGAAAGCAATAGCCTCCAACTTTCTGTAGCTATAGCCCTCTTTAGCAATCTGTGTGTCCATGCCTGCAGCTTTTCCCTCTGTTGTCATCCAGCAGCTCTGTGGCCTGCTCTATCGTATCTTGTAGAAATGGGTAGGCCTGTTTCCAGTTTGAGTATGGGACCTGGGGAAGATGTTGGGAACTGCACCCAGGGATATGGAAGAGCAGAACTGGGGGCAAGTTTCAGTGGTTTTGTGGGTAGCAAGGAGTACATCTGGGATGAACTTTTCTGCCATCCCTAGCATGTCCAAGTACTGCCCACGAAGATGGCACCAGAGGACAGTGGTCCCAGATTCCCTCTCCCTGCTGACATAGTAGTTCCTTTTTCAGAGTTGGCAGGCAACCATATTTTGTTGCCCTGAGCCACTGAAAATGCTTCCAAATGTTGGACTGCCTCATTTTGACTTGCTGAGCAGGTATAGAAGCCCTTTTCTTTCCCTTCCCCCTCTGCACTTCCACTTTCCTTCTCTCATCTCCTATCCTAATCTCAAGGGAAATCTTAATGTGTCTTTATGTTGCATCAGTCCCTGTGTCTCTTGCCCACTTTTCTGTAAAGCAGTCTGAAGCACTGGAGATCCTAATTTACAAAGGCTGTGGCTTTGCAGGACAGAGTCCAAAGAGGTCAAAATGTTTTGTTTTGATAATGTCACTTCAGTGTTTCAAAATCAAAATATTTTACAATGCTTTGTTTTACTAAATATTTTGGGGTCTTGACCTTTTGTCTTGATTTAGGACAAAAATAAATATCACAATATCAGATTTTCCTGCAGGACAGAAATTCCATCTTCTAACTGGCTCTAATTATTTCCATTCTGCTGCTTGGAAAAGGATCTGGAGACAATTTAGGGAGTCAGTTTACAATTAACCTTGGAACAAGTCAGTTCACTCTTGAGCTGCCTTATTTATGTAGCCAGTAGAATGTGATCAATAGAAAATCTCGCACGTGAGGGTTTTGACACTCATTTGAAGGTTTTGATTCCACAAACATTGCATAGAGTACATTTACTGTACCTTTTTAAAATTCATTTTTTGAGTTATGATGGATATAGTGGTACACTACTAATTGTTGCAGAACTTCCTGTGTGGGTGAGCACTGAAGTGTGTGAAAAGGAAAAGCAACTTCCACAGCTTATGGAATGTCTCTGTACATTAGAAGGCCTGTCGTTCCTTGCTCAACTGTGGCACAAAGCTGCTAGATCTTTAATTTCACAGGCAGAATTTGCCCTTTAAAGTTCAGATTGTGACCATGTCATATTTATAGTGTAAAGCACTCTGAATATTTACAGCCTTGGAGAGGATTGTGAATATTGAGAGGGTAGTCAAGTTACTGCTGTTCTGGGCATGTAGGGTGAGAGCATCTGGCTACATTGTCATATTTAAGATGATAATTGTAGCCTGCTAGGCAGACTGAATGGATTGACTGGGTCCAAAGATATCATCAGGGACTGACACATTGCAAACGTAGCAGTTGACCACACAGAACATAGACTGACAATACCATCTTTCTCAAGTGCTCCTTTACACCCTCATAGCTACATGGATTCACTTTGCTTTTGGTTTACCCAGCGGAGAGTTGCCATAACATCTGTTGTTTTTTCTGTAGGGCTGCTAGTCATGACTGAAGGACTCATTTTTATGAGCTCCTTTTGCCACCCAAACTACCTATGTTGAACATGTTCAGTATTTGCCTCTAAAGAGAATGCTGAAGTTATTTTCAATTAGTTGTTACATTTTCCTACTCTTCTATTAGACAAGGTGGATTTTTACTGAGAGAGAATTTTCCTATGATTTCTTGCCTTTCAGTAAGACTGGCTGAAATCCTGTTCATTAAATCATCATAAATCAGACCAATGATATGACAAACATTTAATGAGAAATTTAAAAAAGATGTATATGCATGCTAAATTTTAAAAGAACTTATACCATGCTGGTACATTAAATTATCTTCACATGTGATATTTTGTGTGACTTCCTTCTGTCTTGTATATATATGATCAGCACAGCTGCTAGGTAATTACATTGTACATTTTAACCTGTTCCATTTTGAGTACCCAAAACTTTGGGTGCAGTTTTTTTATTTTGCCATTGATATATGCCTTGTGACATTTTACCCATTGCCTTAAATATCATGGGTTAAATCCTAGGTCAGTGAAGTCGATGAGAATTTTGGCTAGATTTCATCCCATTTCATTGCATGGATTGTCTGTACCAAGGATACTTCTTGCAAGCTTTGCTCTGTGTGGGAAGTAAAACATCAAAGGGATCTTAAAGGGGATTTCACATGATAACCCCCTGTAAATTCATCAATCTAGCAAGAAGTTGAAGTAATGGTCTTCATGTAGGCACCTTTAAGGACAGAGAGAGAAAAAAGAATGATACTTGACACTACCTGATGAATATGTTAGTAGTCTCGTGAGGAAAGTATTGGAATGACTCTTGTAATAAGTTGCTTGGATTCAAGAATCTCCACTTAATCAGAAGGGGTCAATATCTCTAGGTTCAAAACTGCTGGGCTGTGAAGTAGGCTTTTAAGCAGGTAGGAAAGAAGAAGGGGCAGTTGTTAACTGAAATGATCCAACATGTATTCTCAGAAAAAAGGGAGCAACATGGGATTGTTCTGGAAAAGAAAAGATGTAGAGCAAGAGGTCCATTATCATGCTAAATACTTGTAAACCATGCAGGAAGCCTTAGAAACCAAACATAGGAATGCTACATAATGGACTCTGGGGGACAAAGATGCAATATGGACTACCATAGAGGTAGAATATTAGCATGCAGTCTTGCCATATGGTTTGGTGGCATCAAATGGCCAGTGGAATCATGGGCTTCATAAAGCAGGGAGGCGGAATAGCTGTGACTGCAACTGCATCTGGAATATTACGTTCAGTTCTGGGTAACAAATTACTGCGGACTTGTATTAGGGAGAGTTTAGCGAACAGAATAAAACATGATCAAGCAGATCTGACATGAGGAAAGAATAAGAGCTAATAGTAGCTAGTTTAGCTAAGGGACAGTGGTAGAAAGGGAGTGCATAACAGTTTACGAATAGCTGATGGTTGTAAACCTAATTGTGCAGAGAGATTTTTAAGTTGCCACAAGGAATTATAAAAAGGAGGAATTGGAAGAAGTAAATAAAATAGTTTGAATGTCAGGGAAAAAAACTACAGTTAGTTCTACTAAGTGGCAGAGGAAAGATGGAGGAAGCGATAGGAGGAGCCCTGTCCCTTGGGACCGTTAACACTGGACCAGACAGAGCATTATGAAGTGTATGACAGGGAAGAGTCTTACCTTGACAGGATTTGGATTGAATTACATTTTGTCAGCAGCACTTTGTTGTCAGCAATTTTTTTATGAAATGTTGTCCCAAATAATACCTGTGGGTCGTAGGGCTATAAATTATAAATGTAGGTGACTGCTTAAGAAGAAATATTTGTGACTAAATGTCACTGACAAAACCTAGTGCTAAAAAGTTCATGTAACAAAAGGCCCAGCAAGATATTGCCATGCATAGTTATCTTTGCAAAAGGCTGTAACCAAAGTTTACCAGTGACAAGATTCTCACTAAGACTTTGTTGTAAATAACAATGAAAATATCCAAGGCTAAAAGAAGTTTTAGAGATGGATTTGATGATTCTTGTAGGGTTGTTTTTACATTTGTATCTACTCAGTTTGACATTCAGCCTTTTCATCCTGTTCTACAGCATAAACTTTAGAACGTGGTAGTACAGAATGGAAAACTATTAAATACCACTTTAGTGAGTTCATTGCAGGCTAATTTTAATCAATAATTATATTTGAAATAAAGTAGCAGAGAAATTAGAATATTTATTATGTTCTATAAAAAGCAGCAAATATAACACACATGATTGAGACATGAATAAGTTCCATTGCAGAAAATGTCCAAGCTATTAAAAATACCTCAGTAATCTTTCCTACTGCTTTCCATTACAGCTTAATTATACTGAAATGTTTTTAAAATTTCTGCATTTGTTATTTGACCAGTAAGCACAATTTAATGCATTCTGTTTCTTTTGGAAGAATTTACTTTACTTTACTTTGCTTTCCTTTCCAGAACAGCTTTTAATTTCCTCCTACATGCACGTTGACATAATTATTATTTCTTATATTTTAAAAAGTATTTCATTACTATGTTACAAAAGAATGGTGTGTTATGTGGGACATGTATGGTGTATACTGCAGGCGGCTATGTGCACCCTTGTGCTTTTTGATAAGATGGAACTGTTTCTTGTTCACTTTATTCTTGTTGTTCATTGCCTCCTGGCTTACTTGGAAGTGCTATATGTGAAAGAAGTAGTATAATCGGTCAAAGAATATTTATAAAAAAATGAACTCATGAATCTGCGTTTCTTTGCTAACCTTTCCACTATAACTATAAATGGGGAAGACCTTTCTTTTCTCTCCTTCCTTCTGCAAAAGGATAGTAAAAAGGAGAATGAGTCTGATAGCTGGAAGGAGAAACTGGGTAGCTGAATACAGGGCAAATAGGATCTTGGTAATAAAATTCATAGGGTTTCGTAAAGAAATGCAGAACCAAATGAGAATCAGTTGGTTTAACTTTCTTTTAGGAAAAGTTTGGAAGACTTTAGTGAATGCATATTTTAATTTTAAAAGGTGCTCAAGACGAGTGAATCATGTCGCATTATAAGAGACAGATTTTGCTGGTAAAAGTTGAGAGTTCATTTTCAATGCATTTATCCATCCCTCCTCTGAAAAACTCTTTGATAAGCTGCCTTTTATTAGTGACATTTTAAAATGTAATGAACTATGGATGTACAGCAAATGTGCTTCCTTTTGCTGTTTCTGATAGCTGTTATATCTTTTGAACTGATTACTCACAGGATGGGAGTCAGTGGTTGTGTAGTTTTTGAGGATGCTCTCAGTTAGTTAGTGGTTTTGTCATATGAGTTCTTTGCTGTCATGTGGGTGACAGGCATCCCATTTTGCCTAGTTCTTATAAAAAATAGTCAAGGAAATGTGAGCTTGTCTCCTGGCTATAGTTAGCCTTGGATACTTTGATTGAAAATAAGTCATAACCTCCTAAGCAGTAGTTTAATTTAGAAGATCAATGCTCCCTTTTTGTTCAAAGATTTCACTTTAACTACTCTTCAAGTGCTCCAATTTTCTCTTCTGTGGAGCTTATTTTTCACATCTGAACTGAGTAGAATTACCTTGACTGTACACGTTTTCAGACATTTGGGTAAGGATATACTATTAAACTTATAGAACCTAAATTAGATTCACTGGGAAGTAGCTAAATTTTAAGATTATTACAGTATAGAGAACAGTGCACCCCAGGGAATCATCCTGTAAGAATGAAATAAGGTATTACTTGTCTCAAATCACAGAGAGAACTATAAAGAACAGCATAATTGATATAGACCCAGTTGCTTATCACTCCAGTGTTTATCACTTAATAATAATACATTGAGCATAGACATTTAGATATGATGATAGGTGCAGTATAAGAACTTGAATGTTTTAAAAGTGTGCATGTCTGTCTAGTGTGTGTACACAGGCTATATATACATATATAAGATGTATACAAATGTTTTAGTTGGGGATGGCTGAGTCATGTGGCGTATTAATAATAAATTATGGGGCCTACACTTCTAGATGGTTTTGAATGCAAGTTACTAATTACAAGAAGTAATGACTGACTTTTGGTGATTTATCTGAAAAGAAGTTTACCTCAAAAGGTGAACTGCGAAACTGTTAATGTAAGTGCTGAATATATCTGTTCTTTGTTTGTTTTAACAACAAATACTCATATTTTGTTAAATGAATGTGTATATTATTCCACATCATTACCTTCGCATCAATTCAGAACATAACTTTCAGCACAGGAGTATTTTCAGTGACTTGTGTGTGACTACACAATTGCCTAGCTTAGTGTCTGGTTGGATCCTACAGCAGAAGAAACCCGTCTTGGTATCCAGTTTGATTTAATCCCATTTGCTTTTGTTTTGTAAAGAGAACAGGTTTCCATCTTCAGCATATTTTTATTTGTTCATTTATAGGGACTTGAGTATTGTAATCACAGTAGATCCCCTCTAATTTGTCTGTTTTTTGGGTCTAATGTATTAAGTTCCTAAAACTGTTCCTCCTTCCTGAAATCTTGTTGTGTTCTGTGAATGTATTTCTAGATGCATTTTTTCATCCGTAATTATACTAGACACATTTCACTTCTTAGATATCAATTGCAGTCACCTTTTTAAATAAATATTGAAAACAGAAGGATAGTGTTCAGAACTGAATCCTAACCAAGGTCTAATAGAAAATCTTTATTTCCTTACTGTTGTAACTAATTCTTAATGTGTCCCTTAGTTATTTTCCTGTATTATGATAGAACTAAGTACTGTCATGCTTCTGCTGTGCCTTATATGGCAACAAAGCAAGGCTGCAGGACACCCACTGAAGCCTTATGCAAAGAGGACACAAACAAGTCTGTTTCCTGTTGAATTTGTGAGATTCTTTCTAAATCTGAACTCATCAAATTGTGTAAGAGAAGAAAGCCGTTTTAGTAGAAATGGAGGTAGACTTTAAGTGATTGGTTAATCCACTGATAACTGTTGCAAATAAAAAATGAACTAAGCCTAGCTAACTGGATATTTCAAAGAGCAAGAGATGTACTTAAAAGTTTAAATAGTACTTGTTTGCTTTTTCCCATTTGTTTCTAGTACTTTCTGCTCTAGACTTGTTAGTTGTCACTGCAACAATGACTTGGAGGCTAGAAACAGATGTTTTTAGTGGAGTGCGATCAGCTGTGCCATGATATGTCACAGCACAGCTGACTGTGCTCCAGGGATGTCTGTAGACTTCCTTGGTTGCAGTGCCCTGACTTTGGGCATGTCTGCAAGTGGTGGAAACCACATGTTTGCAGATACCCCTCAGGGTAGGGAGCGGGGGATTTCCCTCGGGCATATTTTTAACTGTTTCCCACCACCCACTGTATAATAGAAGGTATGGACATCTGTTTGCTTTCATTTTGTGGTGCTATAAAAACATTTATGGTGGCACAAAGGTAATGTTTGTTTATACCCAGAATGACCAAGAAACCTGGGTGGAGCATGAAGCCAATACTTCGAGACTAGTATAAGAAACATTCTTACAAATGTTGTAATGTAGCCTTTGTTGGTTTTTAGGGGAGAAGGGTAAACTTGTCGAAGTCTCTGAAAAATATGAACTTTGATGTTCTCTGGCTAGCTACATACTTATTGGTTTTTGGAAAATTTTGAACAGTTTTAAAGTATATTTTTAAATAGATCACTGACTGATTCACCTCAATACTATTAATGTATACTGGAAGTAAAGGGAGACTGCTATTTCTTATTCAGGAATAACAGATTATGTTGCATTCTCAGGCACCAGGGACATTATAAACGGAACAAAAGGGCATATAAGAAGAAAACTTTTGCACTGTTGGCAATTTGATACTATCACCTGATCATTTCTGTCTTAAATGTAAACAAACTCCCACAGTTAAACTAATCAGATTAGAATTTTTCGTGTCTTTTTCCTCTCAGGTTTTAGATGTATAATAAGCTGTTTGCATAATGCTGCAGTACTAGACACACGATTTGGACTTCACTCATTTTAAAGGAATAAATTGTTTTTCTTTTCTATCTTCACCTTCCAAGGGGAAGAAATAATATATTTGTCTGTCGTCTTTGTAGTATTACAAAATTTTTTTTCTGGTTTTTACAGCTGAAAACCAGATCATAAAATAAGTAACTGATGCCTTTAGAAAGTTATGTTAAGTGTGGCTTAGACTTCCAATTCAATCATGTGCTTTTACTCTGCTTCTTAGAACCAGTTAATCAGAAGGAAGGCAAGAGGCATCCTTTCCCCTGCTATTTTTACCAGTGACTCCTCTGCGTCTTGGAGCGAGTCCTACTCATCACTTACAGTTCTACTCTTTGAATTCCACTCTTTTTAACCTAAGTCTTACAAACCTCCCTGTTGTTGTCTCGAGTCTCCTGCCTGACTGACTGGATTAGTTTCTCTGGGGCAATCAGTGGTCTTCAAATCAGTAGGTGTCCGAAACCTTTTTTTTTTTTAAAGCTCCTAATCCTTCCCCCATCCTTTCCTCTTTTTGTAAGACCATTTTGGTGGGGGGAGGGCGGGGGGAGAGGCAGGATAATAATCAATCAATTACCTAAGAACATTGCCTGTTATGTTTATATTTGTAACGAAATAAAGGTTTTCAAGAATAAGAGTATACATTTAAAGAGGTCAGATCATTGATTGGCAGGGCAGGGTAGCTTTTATATAGAGCAGTCTTAAACATCAGTTACCAGGTCCCAGTTCCTGTACCAACAGCGGAAAAAGAGACCAGAGAGGGCTAGCACAAAGATTGGAGGACCACTGTTAAAAGGCTTCTGTAACCAAAGGTGGTGCTGATATGAGAGGAAGCTATGGCAAAATGACACAGTAGTCTAGGATACGAAATAATCTGATCTTTGCTCCTTTCAAGTTGTTAAGGATCTGTTCTATGTGAGTCACTTCAGAAAGCATATATAGGTTGTTTAATCGCTATTTATAGCTAGAAGAGCAGCCAGTCAAACAGTAAAAATGAGTCTGATACATTTTGATAAGTGACTGTAGAAACTGTTAATATAGTGCTATGGACTTCTAGTTTTTTTGCTAGCATAGCATGCTATAAGTTGTCTGAACCTTTTAAAGGTATTGCAGTGTGTAGTAGATATTGCAATACTGTATTACAGAAATCTGACTTCCATGTTCCAGGGGACATCTTTCCATCAGTACTGTGGTCAGTAAGTTTGCCTGTTTTAGCTGTTATAGTCCAGGAAATATAGAAAAAAGGTTGGGGTGTTGTGTTTTTTGTTGTTGTTGTTGTTGTTTTTTGGTTGTATCTTTTTTGGACCAAATGTATACAAAAAAAAACCCCCACCAAACAAAAAAACCCCAACAAAACAAAACACCTTGCTTCTTTCATAATAATACATTTAGCAAAATGCACCGAGTGACTTTTTGTAATACATAGGAAAAGTTTGCAGATGCCTTTTTGTTTCCTATTACAGCTCTGTACTGATAATTGCTATGTAAGTGCGGTTTTAGCATGTCAAAAAACATTGGAAGAAGTCACATGCTGGTGCCCTGCTGACTCTGTGCTGTCACGGTAATGATCAGCCTGGAGATTGTACAGAACTAATGATGGACAGTTCTCTTGGTCCGCTAGTGTGCAGGCTTACAACCCTCTCCCCTTCCTCCTCCTTTGTGGATGTACTTACAATGACAGATGGACTGTTAGCAGTCAGTTCCATAGTTAATGTGTGAAACGTACTGGATTACCAAAGTAAGGTAAGGTGCCAGAGCCTTTAAGAATGAAACTGGGATGACAGTTTTCTGATTTAAATTAATTTTGTATGTTGCTAAGCTATACTCAAACTCTAAATATGGTTTAAAGGGATTTAATAGTTAACTTAAAGATTCCTTATGTTGTTTATAAAACTTAGAGCTTTTGGCCTGTATAAAAGACATGATATATTTCTTGAAAAGTTGGTTAATATAATGATAATCTATGTTAAAATATTAAGGAAGTACTACAAATTAACAGTGTTGCCAGAACTCCTATGGAACATTTTTCACCTTATATGGAAAATTGCCTGCCACTTTATCAGGCAGAAGTAATATTTACTACTGTTGTTTCATTCCTGAAAGTTGGAAGAAATCTTTTTTTTTTCTCTGACTGAACAGTAAGGTTATATTTGGCTATTTGAAATATTCATTTAAGTCAGTAAATGTTAGGGTGGGCAGTGCTTCTTCAGTAAAATCGTTCCTAGGATACATTTTTCATTGCTGTGGAGCTGAGTGTTTTTTCCCTTCAGATTTGGTAGAGAACGTAAGTCACAAAAGTAAATATACATTCCTCTTTGGAACCTCTTTAGGTTTCTCCTTTCTATTTATTTTTGGTTTTCTAGAGAATTACTTTTTACCTTCAAGCAAAACTAGTGGGGATGTGGGGGCTGGGGACTCATTTTATAGCAACCCAGTTGCTATTGGCTTTCTTTTGTATTGTCCTCTTTTACTACTGAAGAGGCTTGCATTTGGTCTTTTCAATTGACAAGCTTTATATGTTTGAATCCACTTTATAGCTTTATGTTTATGAAGACATTATTCTGCCATGGAAATAGTTGTCACAAATTTATCATTTGATAAGATTAAAGTTAAAAATATGAGCAGGGAGATAATTATATAAGCAGCAATATTTTTGATTGAGCAAAACAGCAAGAAGAATTGAGGAAGAACACATGACAAATTGAGACATTTATGGCATTAAAATTGTACTCTTCTATCAATGTAGTTACAACATTGCAACTCCAATGCTGTCCGAGTACTGTGGAGCATTAGAATCTCAGGAAGGTAGGAGATGAAAGTCAAGGGTGATGCATTTAAGCTTTTCCCTATATGAAATATTTTTTTCTTATTGTTAAATATTTCAGAAAACTACACAGAGTCTGTATTTGAATGTGAATGTATTCTTCCTGTACAGAAATGTGAAAGACTTTGCAATATATTGTGTATAGGAACTTTAGGGCCTTTCATTTTGCTTTCCTTACTAATAAAAGCTTTGTTACTTTGCACACGATGAGGTGGAATTACCTGGGAAATAAATTATTCAATGGGTATAAACGCAACAAATCTGCTCTTAAATTGCTTTTGCTGACTTTTTTGTTTTTGTTTATTTTGTTTTTTGTTTTGTGTGTACTTTTATGTGGATCAAAAAGAGTAAACTGGATAACAAAAGTCAGTATTTCTTTTTTTCATAAATAATGTTTAAAAATATTTTAACTGAGAAATCATAAGCCCTGGAACAGCTTGAGCCAACAGAAACAGAAGAATGGTTTATATGGCTAAATACTTTTTTTAAAAAACAACAAAACAGTATGTGGAACTTATAGCTAAGTGGTTGCGTTGAAGTTTCCATATGGTTTTTGAGGAGGTGGGGCAAAGAGCTATGGTTTCCTTTCTTTTTGTTTCTGTTTTTTTATATTTGTGGTTTTCCCACTCTTGGCATTCTGTGATTTTTATGAAAATGACAAGATTTCTTATCGTATAAATTATAAAACTGTCCATATTTATTTTTAGGTCTCCACCCTTCAACTTTGGATTTTGAGATCTGCTATTTTAGTAAATTGAAGCCTATATATAGAGAAACTGGTAAATTAAATATTGTGCAAATTCATGTCTTAAAAAATAGCAATTACTATGTTTTGAAAATCTGGCTATAAAAAGTAAATGATATCATGAAAAGCCAAGTTTAAAAAGGATTTCATTTTAGTTTGTTATGAAACAGATGACCAATGTTTCCTTTTGGCTTTTGAACCCTGCAATTGGAGTATCTGGCATGCAAATGTTCTAAATAATTCTAGGTTATGTTGCAGTTTAGTGCTACATCACATTGAGACACTGCCTTAAATATACAGGGCATAGGCCAAATTCTGGAGTCCTTTTTCAGACAGAACTCCCACTGAAAGTGTACTAAAGTGTCCTCAAGTGTGAATTATGCCAAAGGTAGCACTACCAAGTTTACTAAATTGTGCAAGTGTAGTGAACCCCCCCCCCCCCACACACACCAGTTAAAGACGTAAATTGCTTAACTGCATAACAAAGAGCCAGTTCCAATTTGTTGCTTATTGCTTCCATTATTATAAGCACAGTTCAGCTGCCTGTCAACTAAGTACATAAACCATTTAAGTGCATAGTATTCTGCAGTCCCATTATAAGGCAATTGGTTTATTGGACTAAAACAGGGGTGCCCAACTGATCTGGTTCCACACGTTTGATGTGGTGCATGGGATCACACCACTGGGGCCCAGTCCAGTGTGTGGGGACTGCATCATTGGGCACTTAGGCATCATTTAGCACTTAGGCAGACTTTGCATCCTGTATCCACCTGTGTAGCTATGTTCGCCCTGTCCTTCCCTTCTGAGCAGGCTCAAACAGCTCTACTTTGGCTGCAGAAGTTCTGCAGTGGAACAGAATCACCTGGGTATATGTGTAACACCCTGTTAGTCCCTAGAACTTTAGTTGCAGAAACCTTGAATAGTGAGTGGTTTAGGTCAGTAAGGGAAAAGGATGGGGGTGAGGACCCTCCCACCTTTTTGACTGTAAACCTTGTGATCAAGGCACTTCCTGAGAGGTGGGGAATCCAAATTTCTAGGGCCCCCTCACTGAGAGTGAGTTTGAACCTGCATCTCCCATGAGGCCCAGGAATTTGCACAGCATGCTCCAGAACTCCTCTTGAAGCTGGCTCACTGGGTAGTCAAGATGGGAAGAAAGAGATGTGGGCCAAAAGGAAGGGAACAAGCAAATGTGTGCAGCGGCAGGGAGGTGGTCTCCCCCGTCCCTGCTGGATGAGCTGCCTGCATCTCCATCCTGCTCCCCACCCAGGCCCTGCAGCCAGGCATTTTGGCCGCGGACCCCAAACCCCTGTTAAACCAGGAAGAGGTCTGGGACAGAAGTTTCATAAACTGGCTTGACCCAAATCAGTTCAGTCTGATGCTACATTCAACCAGGTTGATCTTAAACCTGTTTTACCCATTTTGAAACTGGTTTATTTGTACTGAACTTCTGTTCTGGTACAGGGTTAAACAAATTTCTGATGACTTAAACTGGTTTATGTGTAACTTTTGTCCCTATTAATGTCTATCAGGACAAATGAGCATATTGGGAACAGGGCTGAATCCTGAGATGAAAATATTTTTACTGCTGTGGTTTTAGGTAGCCAGTTAAGGTTGTTTTTAATATAACAGTGCTTTGGCTTTCAGCTACTCTTTTCAATTAACTAGAAACATTTTAATGAGATCAGATCATTTTAAAACTGATTCAGTCTCAGAAGTTTATGGGGACAATCTGATGAAAATGACTTGTTACAGGGAAAGACTTTAAGCTTGGAATAATTATAAATCATGATATAGGATTCCATGCAGAGGTGATCCGAGCAGGGTGCGGGGCCTGGGGCAAATCGGCCTGTGCAGGGCCCCGCCCCCAGACACAAGGAAACTGGTGGTAGATTGTGGGGGGGGAGAGGGGTGTGCCAAGTGGCCGGAGGCTGTGGATTCAGCAGTGGTGGTGGGGGTGTTGCCGAGCAGCCAGATGAGAAGCCAGCAGCAGTGTGAAGTTGCTGTGGCTGCTCTACTCAGCTCTGCAGGGGCTCCCCAAAGTGCTGGGCCTGGGGTGGTCACCCTGATTTGCTATCCCTCCCCTCGGCCTTAGTGAGGCCGCAGCTGGAGTACTGCGTCCAGTTTTGGGCTTCACAATTCAAAAAGGATGTGGAGAAGCTTGAGAGAGTCCAGAGAAGAGCCATACGCATGATCAGAGGTCAGGAAAACGGACCTTACGATGAGAGGCTGAGAGCTATGGGATTCTTCAGCCTGGAAAAGCGTGGGCTCAGTGGCAATCTGCTGGCCACTTATAAGTTTTTTATAAGGGGTGTTCACCAGGATCTGGGGGAGTGTTTGTTCACCAGAGCGCCCCAAGGGATGACAAGGTCAAACGGTTATAAACTCCTGCAAGACCATTTCAGGCTGGACATAAGGAAGAATTTCTTTATTGTCTGAGCTCCCAAGGTCTGGAACAGCCTGCCACCGGAGGTGATTCAAGCACCCACTTTGAACACCTTCAAGAGAAACCTGGATGTTTTTCTTACTGGGATCCTATGACCCCAGCTGACTTCCTGCCCCTGGGGCAGGGGGCTGGACTCGATCTTCGGAGGTCCTTTCCAGCCCTAATGTCTGGACTACCCTGATTCCATGCTTCCTTCCATTCTGTGCAAAGGGATGAAATTGGTATGTATTGGAGTAGCATGCCAGAAGGGCATTGCTCTCATTCTAGAAATCCATATAACCTCCGTGGTAACCCTGGTCATTCAGGCAGGAGGGAGGGAGGAAGGAAGACCCTGCTGAAAGCATATTGCTTGATAGAGTAGAAGTCAAGACGGCACAGCAGAAGAGCTGGACCTCTCTTATGGCCTTTGAGGTTTTTCTCTTGGAAAATAATGTGGCTTCTAATTAGGTTTTTTGAGTAGAATATGACAGGCTAGGGATCTCTGTGATACTTTTTCATGAAATGATTCTTCATGTGAGTAGTTACTTCTTCATTCCACGTATACGATGATCCTTTGCTCCCTCTCTGTAAGCTTTTTGTCTGGACTTGAAATTTTAAACCATAGATGTTGTACCTTTTGAATTCTGTTATTTAAATATTGTCATAACTGCAGTTTTATTGTTTACAAATAGCAGACCACTCTTCTTCCTCAGACCAGCTAATGAACTCAAGCAGAAACGGGAGGAATTGACTTGCACATAAGATCAAATTTTGGTCCACGTTTTCGTGATATTCTGTATACAGCATATGACATATATTCTAGATAATTGGCAGTCAGAATCTATTGTGGAATGGAGAAAAACCCTCTAGAATAGTTTAATGATAACAACTAGGAACAAATAATATCCTTGAAATCTTTATTACTCAGGTTTCCTTTTGGGTGTAACTTGTGATACAACTTTTTACTGTGCTAGTCTGTTTTAGCTTGTCCCTTTCTGTCAAGGTTTTGTAGCATTTATCATTTGCATTATACTTAAGGGCCCATTCC
>NW_005842033.1:2777454-2780010 GCF_000455745.1 Alligator sinensis | reverse complement strand
ATTCCTGCTTTTGCTGAAGTTGTTAGGAGTTTTGTCATGGACTACTTTGGAGAAATCTTAAGAGCCCTCAAACTGTGGCCATCTTGTTCTTTCCTCCCCCATGCTTCCTAAATATGGTTAAAAAACTTTACCTTCAAGCATTACTATGTTATGTTCAGCGTAGCTAAACCAAAGGTTAATATTTCTTTTAAACAGGCCCCACACAACTGCTGGATATGCTTCATCAAGTTTTGCAGTAAGCAGTTGGCTTTTAAAACATAAATGCAGCAAAATACCAGTACAGTTCCTAGATCTGCTCTGATATCTCAGTGACACTATTACAGAAATATGCCTATTGGTCATGACAAGGTGCTGTATGTACACCAAGAAGAATTTGTTGTAAAGCAGCCACATTCATTTCAACTGTGTAGAAAATGCCCAAAAATAAAATAAAACATTTGCCATCTGGAAAATGACAAGAGTTAACAGAGAGAAATGCTCCTTGCTAGCTTCTGACAACTCAGTTGCACACTATCTTAGCTTCATGTGGGTAGCAAAGCACAGTAGCATCTCAGCTGTGTCTTGTCCTCGTATAGGAAGAAAAGCAGTATATTAGCCATGTGCTAGAAGAGCAGAGGGTGCTCAAGGTGAATTTCTGTTAATACAGAGAAATTGAGCAAGTGCTTTTTCTTTTCTTCTGTCTTTCTTTTTGAAGTCCTACAACTCAGCTATCTATTACCAGGAAAAAGAGACTGGTAGTATCCTTGGAGTCGAACGTTATATTGTGCTTGGCCTTACACAGGATCAGAAGAAAGAATAGGGCACACATGTTACTACTTTGGGATGTCGGCATTTTGCTCAGCTGCTGTTCCAACCAGTCAAATTAGGGCTGTGATGGTGTAGGCTGTGGCCCTTCCCATAGATCCAGTAGCTTTGTGGATGAAGAGAGGAAGGGGTGAGAATAAAGAAACTGTCATTTCATTGTGGGGGGCCTGGGATGCAGGGATTCCTGAATGGCTGAAACAGCTTATCCTGGAGCTCCTACTCCAACAAGAGCCTCTGTTCACTACTAGCTTGTGGCATGTTTCTGGATATACAAGTTAGTTTTCGATAGCCAAATCTGAGTTGTCCATACAAAATATGACTGTGACATTCAGAGTAAAGGTATGTAGACAGATGTCCTTAACATGTGTGTAGCCATGTGATTTGCATGTGAAAACTTTCTTAGAAACCAAAGTGCAGGGGTTCAGAAATCATAAAGCCACTTAATTAAATTTGAAGCTTAAAGTGTTTCATTTTGTTTTTCAGACTGACATCTCTACTAATACATAAAATAATAACAAAGGAATTCTTCAACTGGTGGAGCAACAGAAGCAACGGTAAGATATATGCTTCACCCTTGAGGCCTCTAGTTCAGGATACATTTGAAAGCAAGGAAACCAGATAGCAAATTAATGATGCAAGACTTTTTTGTTTTTAAATTTTATTTTGTTATCTGGTTTAGAAGTACAAAATTAAGTCTAAAAGTACTTCCAGGTCTTGCTGAAGTTAATAGCAATCAGAGGTCTTTTGACTGTGAAAAGAAATTGCTTTTGACCCCAGTCCGTAACAAAACTTTTTTTTTTTTTTTTTTTAAACCATATTACAGAATATATATGTCACCTTAGTAAAATGGACCCTGGGATTTTTCTTAGAGTAGAACCTGGATGATTCACAGAGTTAGGTTTCTAATCCCACCCTGTAAAGATAACAGTGTATGAATTAACCAGGGATATACAGCAGTCAGCATTGTGGAACTGCTAATGAGCTCCAGTTGATTGGAGAACCATCATCCTTTGAAATAAAAGTAGCAGAAAACAGCTGAATGGCTTGTTCTGAATTGGGGAGCTTGCCACAAGTGAAGTGGTTGTTTGTTTGTTTGTTTGTTTGTTTGTTTGTTTTTCAAGTATCCCTTCATATTTCTCAGCACAGCTTTCCCAAAGCTGGCAAATTGCTTTGGGCCAAATTGGCCAAAAGGAAGCAGTTAATCTTTCTGTTGTCTCCAAGAGCTGCATGACAGTGCACTGTCTGTTGCTTGGGACAAGTTGATAGCTAATCTTTTACTTTTGCATTCAGTATGTTCATTATACTGCATCATTATTATCTGTTATTATCAGTGTGCCCGCCTCTGCTCCAAAAGGCGCTCTCGGGCAACTCTTGCGCGGGTGGCTAACTGGATCTGCCCCGCTCTCGCTGGGGAGTCCCCGGAACTCGCCGACCGCGGTCGCGGCTGGGCCTGCAGTAGGGGGGTCCCCCTCTCTGCTGCCTCCAGCGCCAAAGCGCCCCTGGGCGGGCTCTCACGGGGCTCCGACCTCCCCTACACCCCGGCCAACGCCACCATTGGTCGCGGACCTTCTGTTCCTTGTCCCTGGACGAGGACTGGGCGTCAAGGGCCCTCTTTGCCCTTGCGGCCTTTGTTCCTGACGCCCTGCCGGCGTCTCTGCCTGGGCTCCCCTGGTTCCCTCACCGGGATTCCTGCCGGCTTTATCCCGGTTCCCTCAACGGAGTTCCTGCCGGCTTTATCCCGGTTCCCCCACC
>NW_005842033.1:2757870-2777317 GCF_000455745.1 Alligator sinensis | reverse complement strand
CTCGGAGCTTCTGCCGGCTCCCTCGTCAATTTCGCCGCTCTTTCTCGGCGCTGTGGCTCTCCCAGCCTCCGTCGCTCCCGGTGCTGCTGCAGCCTATTCGGCCCACGGCCAAGGCCCCTTGCGGGTGCCTGGCTCCACTCCCGGGCTTCCCCCCGGGCTTCACGTCCTCCTGCAGCGCGCCCCCTCTGCCTTCAGGGCTGCGTTTTATTTCCGCTGAGCGGCGCCTCTCTCTGACGTCACTCTGCCCCAGCCGTATGAAAGCGCGGCTAACGAGCCGTGCGGGTGGTTCCCCGGCCTGCACGCCGCCACTGCTCCCACCTCCTGTGAAGCATAAGTGAGTATTTCCTCTGGCTCTGGGCCGGGGCCTCCCTCTAGTCCCGTTGTCCCTGGGACAATCAGCATGTAATGGAATTAGGTTAATTTTTGTCCGGATGACCTAAAGTCCCATAGATAAAAGGAGATCTTGTGCATCACTCACAGTGAGATAAACTGGAAAGGCAAAGCTAAATGTCAGTGTATCTCTTGCTTTAAGATTTGAATCCATACTATTTAAAAATCACCAAGTTTAACTTTTGGTGCTGTTTGGCAATTCAGGGCAATTTATACAAATTGTTCCTTGACAATTGCCACTGTTATGTTCAACATGACTATAGCACATTCGGTACCCTTTTGATTCTGAAGCCTTACATCCTCAAAAATATAACTCCTGACTTCTAGTCAGGCTGCAAAACCCAGGTGTGGGTAGTGGAGTATATACAAATGTGATAAAAGGGTTACCATTACCAGTGCTGCCATAATGCAATGATCTATCTTATTGTTGAGAAGGTGACATATTTAATTAGCTCTGATCTCTGTGACAGCTTTTGAGCTTGCACATTCTACTGTTCATGCGAGATGTAATTTGACATGTAGCTCAGTCTGCTAGGGCTATTTCTTATTCTCCTTTTTGTTGGCCTGATTATTTTTTTTTAACTAACAAAAGAAAATTCTTGCCCTAATCCTCATGTGGGTGCCTGCTTTTCCTATTCTAGACTACAGGTTCAATATAGAACACTATGAGGTATTCTGTTTTTTAATGCTTTCTATTATAGATACCATTTATTAATTTTGCCTATAAAACAATCTGATTTGCTAAATACTTAATGTCTACAAATTGTGTCTTGTTTTTTAATTAATTAATTATTTTTTGTTAAAATCTGATTCCAGCTGCTTTTTCTTGTGGATTTTTCCCCCAAAAGTGACAGTGGGAACCTGGAATAAATGTTTATGTGCAAGAAGAGGTGTAAAAGAAAAAATAGAGGTGTAAATAGAGGTGTAAAAGAAAAAAATAAGTAGTCAGACAGATAGTTATTGCTAGATATTTGTAACAAATATTATGAAGTGGTAAGCATCATAATGCACTGAAACATCTGATTTGGTCTTTGGCTATAGCAGAGCTGCATCTTTTTAGAATGTACCATGAATACCATTCTGCTTACCTGCTGACCAAATCCTAAGACGGAAGCAGCAGGCAAAATTCCCTAAAGATAAAAACACAGCACTTCTCTGATGCATTATTCTCTATCAGCCAAGGGAATGAGATTCCCAAAGTTGTTTTTAAAGTTGGTCCTCTGTGTGTTATGCCAGCAGACACGCTTGAACAGGAATCTAATACAAACCAGTCTGTGATATTAAATAAAGCCCATTAATTCCATTTGTTCAATTTTACCATCATAAATTAACCAGTGAATTACAGAAATGCTTTTAATTATTTTTGCAATTGCAGTGCTATTGCTGAATCACTTAAAACGGTCCATTTTTCCTGGATTAAGCAGTACTTGGCAGTAGCCATAGCCAGTTTGACTTTCTTAGTTATATTGTCACACTGGGTTCTGGAAATAAAATAAGGTGGTTTTATCTCATAAGCACAGTACTGATACCTTTATGGTTCCTGCTTTGAATAACTGTCTCTGTGTAGCCTACCAAGTCTAGATGACTGCAACTACCAAGTTCCATATTAGTATCAAGTTTATGCCTACTAATATTAAAGGGTTTGATCCCATAAGAGTTTGGATATGCCCCCCTTCCTCTGAAAGGAATCAGTAAAATTTAGGCTACTTACTAATGTTCAGTTTCTCCTGGGAAAGATAATGCTCTCAGAAGAAATCATGAGTGCATAGACATTCACTATTTTTTCTCTCAGAGCACAAATGGCCACCCAGGGAGAAAAATAACTTGGGAACAACCATAGTGAAATGGTTCCCTGGAGAATCTCTCTCAGGAGACTGAACATCTGTACAGGTACTTATCTGAGAGAAGCCGCAGAACAGTCCTCTGGAATCCTAGAAAGTTTTTCTCCCTGCCCCTGTTCTAAATGGGGGCTCCAAACCCACATCCCAAACTAGAGCACTAACGGCCAGGTTATAGTGTGTGGGTGCATCTACATGTTCATTAATGTGCTTTAGGTACTGCACATTTAGTTTAGTACTTGCTTAATAAAGTACTAAATGCGCAGTAACTAGAGTTACTGTGCAGTAGTGCCAGTGCACAGTTATACTGTGATGCTTACTGTGCGTTAGCCTAATAACACTACGCAGAAGGCTATTAGCATGGTTTTTAACCGCCATGCTATTGCTCAGTGTTGTTAGGCTAATATGTAGTAAACGTCTTGCGTAAACATGCCTGGTGGCAGTCTTTTTCCTTCTCTGCTCCCTCTCCCCTTCCTGATGAGTGAGTTGTGTGGCTGCACTTGGAGGGTCCTTTTAGAATTTAGGCTTCTGATGTCACCTAAATCCTGGCAACTGGGGAGCCAGTTTGAATCTGTCCTTTGTTGTCTTCTGTCTTATACAGCATCTATTGTCTGCAGTTAATATACGGTAATATATTAAAAGTAAAGGGCTAATAGCTATTGTTGGAGATGGGCATTCAGCATACATTCCTCCATAGCTCTGTAATTTTTATTTCTAATTGGCAATCCACACCTTTGTACCACTTCTACTTATCTCAAGATTTGTGTGGTGTGATCTAAAGGCACAATTATCAAACTTATTTTCATTTGTTACCACAGCAGAATTTGAATGGGTATTTTTACCAATGGCAAACAATTGCATCATTTGTCTTCCCTCCATCTCTGATAAGTTTCTTCTAGGCTAATTGCTATGCAGATATCTCAGGTCCTAAAAGAAGCAGAGCTAATTGCAGGCTGACATTTTAAGAAAAGTAGTTTAAGAAACTTTTTAGTGTTCATAGTGTCTGGATAAAGCTCTGGTATGTTTCTATACTCAAGAATAAATCATTGGACTTTGATGTTGTACACTAAATGAGCCTTTTACTACACTAGTAAATTACAGTTGAATGAATTCTGCTGAGCTTTGTTTAGCTGGGACTCTAGCCATTCAAAAAAAAAAAAGGTGTGGTAGAAAATACATTAAGGCAATTGTTCTCAGCCTTTTTAGACTCAAGGAACCGCTCAGAAAATGTCAGCTCTTAGTTTTCACTTGATTTTTAACTACAGGAAAATAATAGAGCAATTCTTCTTTTGCAAAGAACTCGAACTACAACAGGACTGCATGTTTTTAACATGATGGATTCCTATTTAAAATCTCTGGGTTTATCTTTTAAATCATGTTTGCACACCTAACAATGCTAACATTGCTTAGCACCCTTGAAAAGATTTCAGGGAACCCAAGGTGCTATGGCACTCTGATTGAGAATCGCCACATTAAGGTGTAAGGTGAACTAAATGAAGTGATCATCAAAGTAATGAACCTTCATCTTATGTTGAGTGGGGAAGGACAGGAATTTAATGTAAGATTTAAGATCATTAGAAGAGGCAATTAAAAAAACAAAAAACAACAAGCCAACACCTTTTTATATATTTTTTTAAAGATTTTCTTTACCCTTTTCCACTTTATGTATTGACACAATGAGTGGCATTCTGCCCCTTTTCAAGTCATTGGGAAGTTTGCCATTAACTTCATTGGAGCCAGAATTTCATGCCTACCGTGTTGAAATGGTTGTATTTATTGTGTGTGCGTCTTTCCTGCTACCTTAACAAAATCAGGAATATTTTGACAGCATGGGATTATATTATGTTATGGTAAATTCTGCAGTCCTTGTGCAAACGTTTTCTTTCTTTTTTTTCTTTTTTTAAAGAAAAAGGTTTTGCTGCCAGAAACTGTTTCTACCTATGACTAAAACTGCCAAAACTATGCTGGTGAAAGTGTTTTGTGAAAGTGGCCTAAAGCCCAAACATGGTAGTTTCATTTTATGTATGAAGTTTTTTTCATTTTCTAATGATTTTAAAGGGATGTATTTTTAGAAATTGGAATGACAATTTTTTTAGAAACAGTGTACTACATAAGACTTGTTTTTTAGCACTATAGCTTTGTCTCTCAAATGCGGCGTAACCCTAAAAAATTATTTCAACTGTAGTGTACTGTATTGCTGCTTTAACAAAGGCACAGTCCTGTTTCCATTGGAATCCCTTGTGCAGCTCTACATAACTTCAGTGGGGGCAGCACTGGGTCCAGAAAAGGAACAAGCACAGAAAAGAGTTTCAGATAACAGTAATATCATGAACTCTACAGTGTGTTAATCCATCAATAAAACGTGTGTTGGAAATGCTTCAAAATTTTTATTATTTCCATAGGTTAATTCTTCAGTCTGTCTAAAAATAAATCAACAGTCAATCTGAAAATAATTGTTCTAGGATGCATTTACTTTGTTCATGTCACCTGTCCTTTCTTTCTTTATCATTCTTCTATGCATGGTCAAATAAATTGTAGGGAGACTGGGAAATTATCCTTTGATTATGAACTTAGTTTGTAATTTCCTACTTGATGCTTTTGGAATGTTTTTCAGACAGCTTTAGAAGTCATGACAAAGGTGAGTGAGCAGCAGCAGTTGTGCATAATCACATAGAAGTAGGAAAGTGGCTAGATCTTCACTTTCTAACACTTTCTGTAAAGTATAGGCTATTTATTTATTATTTTAAGTTCTGTCTTTGTAGTTTTATGTGAGCTCCACTGGAATGCCTTGCCCAATTCCTATTTTTAAATCTGTATCAAAAATTGAAATTAAGATGATCTTACTAGTGATGTCGTGTTTTGACAGATCTTCTCTGGCCTACCACCCTAGAGGTTGTCTAATCTGGCTGAGACGTCAGCCTTACTTTATTTAACATGCAAGTCTGTGGTGGGTAGGAACTAAGGAACTGATCCATGAGAGCAACTTAAACAGAATTTAGCTGATCAAGGTCTGCAAAAGTGATCCAGAAAACCCACAGTAATCTAGTGACCATAAAATCCCATTAGGTGCATAAATGAATCCTGTTCCTATGTTTTTGGACTTGAAAGGCACCTAAACCTGGGCTTACATGTAGAGATTCCCTGGTCTGAGTAGCTGTTAATGCATTTTTCCATTTGACAGTCATTACACAGAAGAGCTAGTTCTGTGAGCAGGGTCTGTAACTCTAGTCTCTCCTCTTCCAGTTGACTACCCTACCCGTTAGTCTATAGCTAGGCTCCTCCTTGTTTGCTCCAGTAAGAATGAGAGAAGCTGGGCCAGTGTTCAGCGTCTGTAGCTTAACAATTAGAGTATTCTCTTGGGAGGTAGGAGATATGGGGTTGACTCCATTCAGTGTCAGGAACACCTATAGCTCATACCTAGAGCTCTGGCTCTAGCCACTTGGTCATTACGTCAAAGGTGACCACCAGCAATCCTGATACCTATCCTGCCTCAATCAATTGCTTACTTTCAAAAGAAGGTCCTGGATTTTGAGTAGATGGAGGTATCGGTAGACAGCTCTGAGTGGGTACCTAAGCTCCAAAGAGAAGTGGCAATTCAGACAGACCCTTTTGCTCAGTGTTTCCTATTGGCTGGATCTATGTGACTTCTTGATTTTACTATGATGTTGATAGGATAGCTGCAACAATTTAGTCCAGGGCATTGTTTGTTTCCTCTAGTTGCTGCTTCAGTACAAATAATAAATATTTGTAACTAGGGGTATGTAGTGGTTGGAATATCTGAGTTGACTGGGGTATTATTCATGGCGGGGGAGAAAAGAGGCATTTATCTAATGGAAAAAAGTAATCATTCTGCCATTCCCTCTCTTTTTCTATTTCTTCACAGTTTCCACATGCATACATCTTACATAAGTATTCTGGTCCCCTGTTCCCACAGTCCACATTCTCTTCCCTGTTGCCAGTCCATGTCCCCTATATACACACTCTTTTCTGTGATCCATGGGCCCTCTTTGATTCTTCCTCAGAGTAAGTTCATCTAATATGTGTTAAAAGACTATAAATGCTAGAGTTTAAACTTCCTTTCCTTTTACTCTGTGAGGAAGCAATTCATCATACAAGTCCCTGATTCTGTTCTCACTGAATCACTGACCACCTTTGGGGAGTTTTATTGGCTCTAAAGAAATTGCTTGAAATAAACTGGACAGTGTTTTGTTATTCTCTCCCCCCCTATCTCATTATCTCTCCCTAATGTACATAAGGGCAGACAAGGTTTTCTGGGTAAATCCGATTATCTTTTATTAGACAACTAAATAGTTGGAAAAATTCTTCTTTGCCAGGTTTTGGATACAAACACTCTTCTCCATTTCAAATGTCAAAATTCGATATTTTCCGTGTTTCAGGGGGATAGGTTGTAGCCATGTTGGTCTAAGGACATACGCAGACAAGGTTCTTTGGGTAAATCTAATATATTTTATTAGACCAACTAAAACAGTTGGAAAAGTTCTTCTTTGCAAGCTTTGGGTACAAGCACCCTTCTACCCAGAGGTTTACAAAGCAGAATTTCTTCAACTATTTTAGTTGGTCTAATGCAATATATTAGATTTACCCAAAGAACCTTGTCTGCCTGTGTCCTTAGACCAACATGGCTTCAGCCTATACCCCTCTAATGTGGATAAAGCATTTTTATCATCCTCTATTGAAGAATGCATCTTGGTTCAGAAAGGGTGCTTAAATATGTGCTTAAAATGTAATCTTTTTTATGTTTTCCTGAGTTCAGCCTTAATTCACAATAGATGAAGTACATGTGCGTGTTGTCTTAAGTAAACTATAAGATGTTAAAATGGTTAATAACTAATGAAGAATATGGCCAGATGGCAGATTGCCAGTTACTTCATGTCACATTATTGTTCATCTTTTTAGCATCATGGGGTTGAAGAACCATGCTGTGGAAGATAACTTTTTCCCCTCTTAGCAGCAGCATCTGGTTCTTTTACAAAGCCAGCAGGTGGTCATATTAGCAATTTAGGAGCAGCCTGTAGGCTGTGAACTGTGCTCTTTTCTTATCTGGATTCCCTTTTTCTTTTGATATCTCATTAAGTCTGATGAATCTAGGTATTGCTACTAAGATGACTTAAGTAATATGCATCATAGTACTAGGCTGGGAAATAATTTAGTATACAATAAAAATATTTGGTGCTGTCTCCTAACATTATATGTAGTAGGATGCTGCTGGAAAATCCAAAGTGAACAGCTGTGGAACAAAGCTAAAAAAAAAAAGTACTAAAATTATTTTAAGTCTAAAAATTGAGTCTCATTTTGACCCAATAATTGGGCCAAAAGATTATTTTCGTTTTTGAAGTTGAATATGTAGAATCCTTCCCTTCCTTCCAGTATTTTTCACTGCTGCTTAAAATGTGAAATTGGCTTTATGTATTATGAAATAAGCCATAACCAACTGATTAAAAATGTCACAAATAAGCATTTATCCATGCTTTATATATAGCCAGTTCATTAAAATCATTCAGGAGTTTTGTACTCCTCAAAAAACATCTTTAAGATGCATTGTAATGAAAGTCACTGTGTAGAACAAAATAGGATTATTCCTAGAAATCAGAATGAAGAAAACTTTTTCTTTCTTTTTTCCAAGAAGAAACAGTACATTTTGTAAATACTAAAATCTACAGTTTGGGATTGGCCTTTTCAAGTGCTTTGGATTTCATAGGAAAAATAAGATAAATGTATAAAGCATTTTGAATTAAACAATACGCCTATTCATGCTTTTAAATTCTTAGATTAGAGACACAAAGATCATTGTGATGATTTGTTTTCCTGTATAACACAGGCTATAGAACTTCCTTAAACTAATTGCTGTTTGAAGCAGAAATACTGATTTTATTTATTTATTTATTTATTTATTTATTTTTAAGTTTCAGTGACTGAGGATCTACCACAATACCTCGTGAACTATTTCATGTTTAATTACCCTTTCTGATAAAAACTGTCTCTTAATAAGAGTGAATGTGGTGCACTGTCCTTGTTGTACCTCTTAAAAAACTTAGGGTGCCTGCAGATGTTAGTTGGAACACATTCCCCCACATCCAACCCAACAGATGTTTGCCTGGTGGGTCAGGGGAAATGGGGGCTGGAGCCAGCCTGCAGTGGCTCTGGCTAGAAGGCAGGGGTGCTCCAGCAGCCTCCAACGAAGTTGCTAAACTGCCCCTTTCCCCATCCCTGCCTCCCCATTCTGTACCATCCTGCCCCTCTTTCCACTCCAGCTCTGGCCATTCAAAGCAGCCTGCTGCTCCCTCCCCTTCCCCTTTCCTCCCCTGCTGACAGCCCCAGGGGCAGGATGCGGCTGGTAGCACCAGCCCAGCCCCACCCCTGTATGAAAAATTAACCCTAGAGGAAGCACAAGTTCCCTAAGGTGCTCTGCTTTAGAACACTTTTTAATGCAATACCTCATTTGACACAGGTTAATTTTTTTTGTGCGATTGGCCATTTAAAAGCGCTCTGCACCCATGCATGTGTGTTATGTCCTGGCTGTAGAACTCTTTCAAGGTCTGCAGCACGTGAAAAATGTTACTTGTGTAAGCATCCATAACGTGTTAGAGCAACCAATGTTGTATGGGAGGGTAATGTTTTCCATACAGAATTATGTCTTTCTGTACAAAACTTATTTTTCCTGTCACATCCCAGTGTGTCACCTGCAGCAGCAGATAGTAGGATTCAGGGAACCTGGTTAAATTCCTAGTGTGGCCCTTTGCTTTGCTTGAGCAAATGAGTATGATTCCTGTTGTTTAGTTTCCCTCTCTGTGAAATGGGGATGATGACACCAAGTTTGTGAGATGTTTTTGATGTCTCCGTATTCGAAGAACTGTTGAAGTGCTAGATACTATACTTATTCACCTTCTGTAGCTGTGCACAATTTGAGCCTGATTCTCATCTGAGTCCTGTTACAGTAAATATGGAGTAACCTCACTGGGGAAATCATAGACTCCTAGATTGTAGAGTCAGAAGGAACCCCGAAGGATCATTGTGTCTGATCCCCTGCCCCAGGCAGGAAAAGGATTGAGGTCAGACGACCTCAGCTAGGTGCCTATCTAGCCTTCTCTTAAAGACCTCCAAATTAGGTGATAGTACCACCTTTCTTGACAGCCCATTCCAGATTCTGGCCACCCTTACTGTGAGAAATTTCTTCCTAATGTATAACCTGAATCTACTCTCCACTAGTTTGTACCAATTATTCCTAGTTACTTCTAGGGGTATTGTGGTAAATAGCGCATCTCCAACTCTCTGTTGTCCTCCCTTACTAAACTTTTTAGGCTGCTACAAGGTCTCCCCTCAGATGTTTCTTGTGAAGGCTGAAGACATCCAGATCCCTCAACCTCCCCTTATAGGGTCTTGCATGGAGGCCACTGATCATACGAGTGGCCCTCCTCTGGACCCTCTCCAGATTCTCTGCATCCCTCTTGGAGTGCGGCGCCCAGAACTGGGCACCAGTACCCCAACTGTGGCCTGACCAATGCTGCATAGAGGGGGGAGAATCACCTCCCTCAATCTGTTGGTCATGCATCTGCTAATGCACGATAAGGTGTGATTGGTTTTGTTGATGACTTCGTTACGCTGCTGGCTCACATCCATTGAACTCTAATAGGAGTTTTGTCATTGATTTTTTGTTTGTTTGTTTTCCCAGTGACCATCTTGCTGACACTTGTATAAATGTGTGTGCGTTTTCCTTTCATTCACTTCTTTCTGTTCTTAATGGGCAGTTCTGGTGAATCTTATTGTAAATTTACTGCTGTTATTAAGTATCGAATATCAGTGTCCTCCTGTATGTTCCTTTTTTTTCCCTATTCGTTAATTTGTTTGTGTGCATGTAATGGCCATGTGCTTGTGTGAACATGTATGCCTGCGTGTGCATGTGCGCGCACTCTCTTTCTCTCTCTTGATGACCTGTTACAATGTTTAACTGGCTATTATAATTAGCAAACCATTCCTAATATCTAATCTAGATCTCCCTTGCTACAAATTAAAGTGATTACAAGTTTCCCTCGCTTTATACGAGCTCTGTATGTGTGAATTTGCTCTTATGTGATGCCCCTTTTTATACCAAAAATTTGTTATATGTGAGGTAAATTCACTCTTATGCAATTGGTATGGTGGAAGCCTACAGCCAGCTGCTTTGTGTGGTGCAGTGTGGGAGTGACACCATAGGCAGAGGAAGAAAAAATTATATGTGAAGTCTGAGCTTGGTGGTGGTGCCCAGGCCAGGCTGAAACACCGGACTCTACAGTCCGGCCCCATCAGCGTGGTGCCTCCGGAGCTGTGAGCCATGAAGTCGCCCAGCAGCAGTGCCCGTGGCTGCCACTCAGGACAGCTGGTGCCTGTGCTTCTGTTGCCAGAGCTGCCCTGGAAGCAGTGCGACACCACATCAATACAGTTGAGGGGGTCAGTACAGTTGAGGTCTTGGAAGATATCCCTATTTGTTACATTGTGAAGTGGGTTCCCTTTACGCAAATTTGAGTTATGCGCCCTTTCCCAGGATGTACAGCATAAAGCAAAGGAAACCTGTATTACTACTTCTACTCTTGCTGGCCATAGAGAACAATTCATCATTGTCCGTTTGCAGCAACATTTTTACTTAAGTCTGTTGTAATATCTTCCCTCAGACTTCTCTAGGCTAGGATTAATCAAACCTAACTTTGTCATCTTTTCCTTAAATCAGTTTTTCTAAATTATTTTACATTGTTTAAATCAGTGTTCTTTTAGACTCTCTCCAATTTTCCTAGCTACTTCTTAAGGCGTGCCCAAGTCCATACTCTAATAAAGGCCTTACTGGCACCAAAGAGAGAGAAAATTGGTGGCAGGGGGGAAGCCTCTTGGATTGGAGTAAAAGGCAGTGGGAAGGTAGGGAGGCAGGAGGCTGCTGTGGCTGTCCTCCAGTTCTGGGGTTGGAGCTGGAGCTATGACTGCAGTTGCTGACTGGTCCCTGCCACCTCTGTACCCACCTCCACCTTCCCACCACTTGTCTTCCAGTTCTGCTTGCTTCAGCCCCAGCCTGGCCCAGTAACAGTTTATGTGGTGGCAGCAGCTGTGGCTGGGCCCTGGAGCCTCGGCCAGAGTTGTCGCTGCTGCCACCAGAACAACTGGGCTAGAGCAGGGTTGGAGTCCTGTTGGAACTGGAGGGTAAGCAGAGGGGAAAGGGGCAGAGGTTGGCTGGAGCAGGCATGAGGGGGAGAGTGGGTGCTAGCAGTGGGAGGCGTGGGGGTAGGACATGTAGCAGCAAGAGCAAGCAGCATGGGGAGACAGGCAGCAGAAGGCAAGGCAGTGGTGGTGGGGGGAATGAATTTAAGACGACCCTCCAATAATTGGATGAGCCTCCAATTCTTTCTATACATGGGCAATTATAATAAATGTATCCATTTTCCATGTCTAGAATCTAATCCTTGTGGGGGTCATCTTAAATTCAGAGTGAACTTGGATTTGGGTCAATATGGTAAGTGCGTTATTTTAATACCTCTCTGAATGACATTTACTCTACTGCAACTGCATTACATTGATTCATAATCAGTCTTTTATATGTCTTCAGTTGTACTGTAACTTCTTATTCATGCCAAGTCTACTTGTCAACATAATGTTTAAAATGAATCCCCCCTTTACAAGTTATTTATTCTTGTATGATGTACAAAGAAAGTCTGAATGCTTTCTTTAACCAGCATTTTTAAAAGATGTTTTTGCTTGTGTTTTACATAATTTCATAAGAAATAAGATGTTTTTATTCTGGTTTTCTTGTAAGTCTATATACTGTAGACGACTGGAGAATCAGTGGAACAACGTGTCCATAAAATTTAATATTAGGGCTCCTTTAATACTGGAAAAACTAAAGAACCGGTTGGTGTTTAAAGGATTTGGGAGCTGTAGGATAAATAATTGACTTGTAATTAACAGTGGGGCATGGTAGACCTCTTGGCCTCTTTTTGAGACAGAATTCTACTACTAAGCCTTTCTAAGGTAAAGTACATACTTACTGTAGAGTAACTTACACTGGATTTTACTCTTTAGTGAGTGGACAGTCGGTTCTCCTAAATTAGCTGCCTTCACCAGGTGCAATTACAGGGCCAAACTGCCAGGTGGTGAGGAGCCAGTTCACTGTGAGCAAATGGTTACCCTGGAAGGAAAATGACTGGGGTAGCAGACACATGACATGTTCCATATAGCAACTTCCCCACTTAGTAGTTAATCCACATTTTTTAAGGAGTAGCTTTAACCTAGATTTGATTGATTTACTAAATGGTAAGCAGTCAGCAAGCTTAGATGTTCTTGGCTCTCTTACCTCTGAGACAAACGCATGCAGTGTAACAGGATAAACACTGGCAGAAAATACTGAAGGTCGGGTCTAGAAGTCAAATGAATCAGATCCATAAACATCATACAATGTTGGTGCTGACATGCCTATCCCTGATAAATACAGTAACACAACTGCTGATGTTTTCTTTGTGAAACACCTCTGCTCAGCCCTGATCGTGTGCATGTCAGATCACTGCAACCCATAGTACTAATTTAAAGCTAGTTATGAGGAACTAAAAGGACAAAGCCTTAATTTCTGTGCTGCTTAATATCTAGTGTAAGAGTGAATTGTATGGTTGTAGTCTGGGAAGAGGAAGAAACAATAAAAGGCAGGAATGGGAAAGCCAAAAAGAAGGACCTTTCCTCTGGAGGGAAATTTAAAAGAGAAGTGGCAGTGCTGGGGTTACTTTTGCTCTGGGGGCCTGAAGAAGGAGGGAGTGGCTTCTCAGGAGGAAAGAAGTGAACAAAATATTTTTTAGGATGAGGTGCTGCTGTGGGACTAGGGGAAGAATGGAATGGGAAGGTTAATGCCTAAAAGGGAGCCCGGATGTATGCCAGTTAAAATTAACATACTGTACAGGTTATGAGAGTCACAATTAAGAATTTATCATAGAATCAATGGACCGGAAGGGACCTGGGAGATCGTCGTGTCCAGTCCCCTGCCATAGGCAGGAAGTTAATGAGCAAAAAGTAGCATAAAGAGGTGCTTATCCAGCCTCCTTTTGAGCACCTCTAAGGATGGCGACTGCGCCACCTCTGCCAGGAGTATGTTCCAGGTTCTAGTTGCCCGTACGGAGAAGTTCTTCCTTATGTCCAGTCTAAATCTTCCCTCTGTTAGTTTGTGACCATTGGTCCTCATCCTCCCTGGGGGGGGGGAACCTTCCTGAATTGTGCTCCCCCAGATCTTGGTGCTCCCCCCTGACATACTTGTATGTGACTGCCAGGTCACCTCTTCAGCCTGAGTAAGAGGAGGCTGACAAGCCTTGTTCCTGGAATCTCTGCTCATATGCCCTATCTTTCAGGCTCACGATCTGCTGGTGGACCTTCTCTGCACCCTCTCAAGCTTATCCACATCCTTCTTGGAGTGCAGCGCCCAAAACCGGGCACAGTACTCCAGCTGTGGCCTTGCCAATGCTGAGTAGCATCGGCTGACGCACACCAGAGTTCTATTCGCCTTGCTGGTGACTTTATTGCGCTGTTGGCTCATTCATCTTCTGGTCGATTGTGACCCCAGGTCCCATTCAAATGCTGTGCCAGCTAGTGGGCTACCACCTATCCTATAGTTAAGTTGCAGGTTCTTCCTACTCAGATGAAGGATCTGACACTTTTTTCCCTGTTGAACCTCATCTAATTCTGATCAGCCCATAGAACCAGTCTGTCTAGGTCATCCTGGATCCTTACCCTACTGTGCCCACCCCTGTTCGATTAAGCGCTCCTGTGCGGCCTTAGCCCAGACTATGGATCGCGTCTGTCCTGGGCTCGCGGGTGGACCCCACAGGCTACCCCTGCTGACGTCAGGGGATCCCCTTAACTCGCCTGCCACAACTTGGAATGTTGTCTCAGTGGAGGGGTTCCCCTTTGGGGGAGCCTTCAGGGTCATCGTGCCTCCTGGCGGGCACTCACGGGGCTCCGACCTCCCCTACACCCCGGCCGCTCGCCACCTTGGGTTGCCGATCTTTGGGCCCCTTTGGCGTTCTCTGCTCTTCCCCAACCTCTGCCCAGGGCTTGCCAGCTGCGTGCCTGAGTCTTCAGGCCAGGTGTATGGTCCATGAGGTCCTCGGACCTGGTCCCTCCAATTAGACTCCCGACCGTCCTATACTAATCACCCTGTGACGTGACGTGCCTATCCCACCACCATGACAACTAAGGCCCCTAAGTTGCGGGGCCAGGAGGCCCAAAAGGGTGCCTATGGGCCATGTGGATTCCCCCGAGCCTGGGTCCCACAGCCCCTGCGGCTCACCCCACTAGGGTGTTGGGTCCGCACCTCCTCCTAAGGCCGCTGTGGGCCCCGAAGGTCCACTGTCCAACCCCACTTTGGGTCTTTGGCCGCCCTCCGGCGCGGCCCAACAAGGTCCCGTTGGCCATGCCCCTTTGTTACCTTTTCTCCGAGGCTTCCGTGCAGGCTCACTCCTAGGTCTCAGCACCGGCTTGCCCCGACACTGCTCTCTGTGCTCCTGCCTCCGGTACCTCTGTAGATGCTGCCGCCGGTCCTGCTGTGGGTGCAGCTGCTAGACCCTCTGTCGGCGTCGCTGCCCGCTTCACAGCCGCCTCTGCAGCTGACATCGCTGCTGGCCTTCCAGCTGGCTCTGCTGCCGGCGTTACTGCCGGCTTCTCTGCCAGCGCTGTTGTCGGTGTTACTGTCGGCTCTTCTGTCGGCGTTGCTGCCGACTGTCCAAGCCTTTCCTGGCTCCGCCCCCAGTTTTCCACGCTGCCGGGTGCAGCGGCTGATCCCCTCTGTGTGAGGGCTCTCCCCTCCAGCCTCCACTCATCAGCTGCCCTGCCATATCATCGGAGCTGCTTCTTATCTCTGCCGGGTGGCGCCTTCCGCCCACGCTGCTCGGCCGCAGCTGAATATACGTGCGGCTAATCGCCCTCAACGGCGATTTGGCCGTGCGCATCTCCTCCGGCTCTTCGGGCTCTGTGGGAGGTAAGTGGGGCTCTCTTTTGGCCTGGGGGCCTCCTGCAACCCTAGCTTCCCTGGGACACCTACCCTCTGGTGTGTTCGCATTTCCCCATAGCTTGGTATCATCAGCAAACATAATCATAGAGCGTTCCACCCCTTTATCCAAGTCATTAATAAATATGTTAAAAAGCATGGGTCCAAGTACCGATTCCTGTGGGACACCACTGGAGGCAGCCCTCCAGGATGAGGCCATCCCATCGATTACAACTCTCTGGGACTGGCCTCTAAGCTGGTTATCCATCCACCTCACCATAGGCTAGTCCAGGCCAATACCCTACAGTTTATTTGAGACAATTTCATGGGAGATAGAGTCAAAGGCCTTACTGAAGTCTAGATAAATGATGTCTACCTAAGGTCCCTTGTCCAGATGGTTAGTTACTTGGTTGTAGAAAGACACCAGGTTGGTTAGGCATGATTTACCTTCCACAAATCCATGCTAGTTGTTTCTGAATACCCTGTCAGATACAAGCTTGTGATCATGTTCCTAAAATAATATTACCTGAATTGAAGACTTGGCATGCTTTGTCCTTTTCTGCCCTTGTGGTGTCTTCAGTTGTAAACAGTTGCTTTGCTATGCTTATGCCTAAGAGTTCTTCCTGGGCTAGGCTATATTAATGAGGATAACAACAATTTGCAACTACAAGAAGTTTTTTCAGATTTGAAGTGTTGTGATTCTTTGAACAGAAGTTGCATGTGTATGGAGGGGTGAGGATGGGTGGGTCTTGACCAAATGTACAGATGTTTTTTACCTTCTTAGAAAGGAAAGACAGGATACCCTTATCTGCTATTTTTCTTTCACTGTTGCTGAAAGGGAGCAGGTCTGCAAAGGGAGGGGGAATGTGAGAATGTTTCTATTTGTACAGGATATGGATGTGAATGGAGGTTTGGCAAGATTGGGAAGCATGGTTGAGATGGGCAGGGTGGAGATCTGTTCTCCTGGGTGAGAAGTTGGGAAGTGGAATGGGTGTAATGGAAGTTTTAAGGTTTGGGGGTTCTGTCTGGAGAGTCTGTGGGTTTCATTGTAACTTGCCCTGAGCTGCCATTGGATAGCAGCTATAAATCTATGAAGTAAAGAAACGTCAAAGAGGGGAGGGACTTATTTCCAAGGACAACAATAGTTGAAAATTTCACTTAATATATCGTTGACATAAAACTTCATGTACTGGCATATCAGTTAAGTAGTGAAAAGGAAGGGTTTGCATATTTTGGCACTGAGATTTAGTTGAAAGTAGGCTGCTGGTGTATTGTATTGTCACAAGTATGTGCTCTGCTTCTTATGAAGTTTGGTGCTGATGCAAAACCTTCAGGTTAGGTGGAGAGAGAGAAAATGCTGATATTTGTGATGTTATACAAATTAGGACTTTTCAGACCTCATCCATCCAAGTTTCTCTGCAGAATTTGAGCTGCACAGTGGGACTAGGCATGAGCCTGTCAAAGCAGCTTCTGTAGAAGAACTTATACAGCCTCTTGTACTCTGTGAATGGGAGCAAACATAGTCCACTTCCCATTCCATTAAATAAAAGGAGACAAACAGATCTGCTTTTCTTGCATTTAAAACTGGCTTAAGACTCTGTTTTTTCAGGAAGTCTTGCAGTGTAAATGTTGCTGGATTTCTTGCATAGTGCTGTTTCCTTCACTTGGACTTGTTTTTTGTGTTTCATACTGGCAAGGATTTGTTTGGCATCATGATTTCACAGAAAAACTTTGCACTAAGGCATAGTGTTGCTGGAGGTATGCAGTTCTAGCTTTCCTACAAATGTTTTTCTTTAGAATATTGTAGTTTTGTACTCTTTTGTAGGGGGAAAAATACTTTTTATTTTTCTTCAGTAGGATTTTGAAAATAAGGTGCTGTGTGAAATTGTTTTTAGAAATCACAAAGGCATGTCAACATGTTGGCGGCAAATGCCAAAGTAAATTGAGAAAAAAACACAATGAATGTGATTGCTTTCCCTGGTAGCTTGGATACTAGTAACTAGTCAAGGAGTTCTGTGCATTTTCATTGGTATTGCATTCACAACAGCAGTTCTGTTTTTTTCAGCTGTGAAAAAAAGCAAGCCCTTAATTGGCACAGCTACAATATTTTCCTGCATATCATCAATAGTGACCATGACTCGTGTGGGGGGAAAAAAAAAATCAACGTGTTTGTGGAGAGCTTATTTTCTTTCTGTAAAGTGCAGGCTCATGGTTTTTTGTGATTTGCTTTAATAGACTTCATGGAAAACAGCATTTTCCGATCTCTTTAGCTGCAGAGCATTTTACAAACATTGGGAATTAATGGGAATTGGGAATTATTTCTGGAAGTAATGGCGCTATAGTCCATAGTGGCCTCCTAACACCTGTGACAAGTTCAGTTCATTTACTAACAAACAGTTTTCTCATGCCTTTCTGAAGTAGATGACTATCATTATTTTCAGTTTTCAGATGAAATGATTAAAGCAGAAAATAGTAAAGCCCAGGTTCTCAAAAGTGGCTTTAATTTTGGAGTGCCCAACTTTAGTGAGAAAGCAAAAACAAAAAGCTATTTCTTAGGGCTGAGTTCTCACACCTGTCACTGACTTATCCTGTATCTATCTCCATACTGGTGCTGAATCAAGTTCTCCCGAGTCTTGGGCAGTACCTTAGGTTAGGTACAGACATTCAAAAAGACTGAGGTGGAATCAGTCTAAATTGTGTGGTTTTCTGTAAGCTGCGTATTTTAAATATGCAGAGAACAGAACATGCATTTGTCCTTTGGGGTTGGGGGAACAAATCTTAGACTGGGTTCCACCGTTTTTTAAACCAGTCTGTATGCTGGACTTCTGTTCTCTTACAGATATAGCCTGGTTCTGTGTGTCGAACTTCTGTTCTGTTACAGATATAGACCAGTTTCCAATCACTTATACTAGTAAAAGTGTAATGTCTGAACCTGGCTAGTCTAAAGACCATGGTCCCTTTCTGATGTCTTGGTATTCACAGGAAGAAAACCCCCAGAAGCTAGTGCTTTAGACATCATCCTTAAAAAGAAGGTTGCTGAGGCTTATACCTGTTGAGGCCTGAGTCTTGACAGCTATTATGCAAGTTAGAAATGCTATAAAAATCGCTCAAAGATGCTTGCACCTTGACTTCTGCTGGCATGTTGGAGGTATGCATTTTGCTGGCAATGGATGTGTTTCAGGACCTGCGCTTTTTTCTGTATACATTTATTCCATGGCCCTGACACACGGTGATTCATATGGTCTGTTGTCATAGATACCAACAATAACTCATAGGATTGATGAATTCCCTTTCTTTTTTTCATGTAAATTGTCTCCTGACATTGTAACATGCATATAAAATGATGGTGATATGTACCCTTAAAATACCTAGAACCTGTTTTTTCAATGGAGGTACCCAGAACCAGAGGCTACTGTAGAAAATTTGACCTAAACAGTTTACCTTACGTAGTGCTATAAATTAGAGCAGTGACAGAGAAAATTGGCAGTGAGTTTAATGTTCGAGTCTCTGAGTCTTCTCACTTCCTGCTTGATATAATTTGTTGAGGCAAATCTGTTTTTTGTGTTTGTTTGTTTTTTAAATGCATTTGCTTTCTTTTACAATTTTTGTATTGGTTTCATCTTTCAAATGCAGCTTGAAAATCAGATTAAACAAATAGCTATGTAAGTAAGATCTTAAGTGATTTTTGGAGCATTGTTGTCCAGGGGGTTGTAATGGTGATATGGGATTTGGGGAGAATGGGGGGGGGTGTCCAATTTCTCACTGTGTTTACAAATTTGAGTTGAAGGAAAGAATTTATCGGTCTACTTTTAATGCCAATTAAAAATGAAACAAAACAAATCAAACACACAAAGAGACCAAAAGTCTCGAGATGGGTGGTGTGTTTTTCTTACAAATAAAGCAGTGACTCTTATCTGTTATAGTGCATATCCTTCCCTTGCCTCCATTCCTCAGATGGTCCCAAGTGCTGTAGAAATGATGTGGCTGTGCTGCACAGGAAAGAACTATTCAGTTAGCTCATGCTTCAGAAACTCCCTACCCTTGCTTGTCAGGGAGCCTTTGTTCCAAGACATCTCCCTTGGCACTTTTATGCATCTGGGAGGTGAGCCAGGGGTGGGACTGCTGGACCGGTGACAGTATGCAGAAGCAGTGGGGAGACTTTAACCATAGGGCTGTGGTAGCAGAGCTGCTCTCTGGTCATTACTGCTGTGTGGCCTAG
>NW_005842033.1:2756638-2757838 GCF_000455745.1 Alligator sinensis | reverse complement strand
GAAAGATTGTTTCCTTCCTCTAACGCCAAGCCCAAGGGCTTGGCCTTGTCCATAAGGGTTGAATATTATGCTTTTAATTGTAGTTACAGGGGTGGTGTGAGTTGGCAGTTGGCTGCCTAGGTGTCTATACCCCATTCAGCTAGAGAAATGCCATGTCAGCTTTCACTGTTTTTATCCTTCTAAGATCATGTTCTCATCAGGGCCATCTGTTAATCTGTTGACATTGCTTTTGTGTCCAGTAAGGGGCCCTGAGCAACAATGACAGGTTTTACTTTCCTGTCTAAAAGGTTCTGACCTGGGAGGATCATTTGAAATTCTCATTGCATTTAGTGGGAGGGATTAGGATGCCACCCCACTGCCTTGCCATGCAATTGCCCAAGTGTGTTGGTGGAACCTTGACCTTCAGATCCAGCAGTCTGTCACTTCTACATAACTCTTGGTTTCTTCTGGGTAAATCTAAATTGGTAGATCAAGCTCTTACTTGACTCCACAGAGCAGTACCAAGTTTCTATGCGACCCTTTCATATGTTCTTGAGACCCACTTTTGGGTTGTGACCCACAGGTTGAGAAACGCTGCTCTATAGGGCCTCTGAACTGCACCCCCTCCTCCCATAGCTCCCCTATAGGCTGAATTTTATAGATTCCTTCTTCACTGAGCATGCTCCAAGCTAGTGCCGCAGGAGCTCATCTAAGCTTTCCACTGTAATTGTTTCTCCTTACTGAGGGTGGTAAGGCTCATTCTCTGTGCTGTGAGTGCCTAGACCAGGGGTGGGCAATTATTTGGGTGGGTGGGTCATTTTAATGAGTTTTGGTGACCTGTCAAAGGCTATACCTCCCCTCTTCCACCCTCCTCCCCCACCCCGGTTGCGACCAGCGTGGAAGCCTGAACCCGCCTGCAGCTTTAGCTTTAGCATGCCCTAGCAACCTTTCCACTACCCTGCCTGCAGCTGAAGCACACCTCTGGAAGCTGCCAGCTGTGATTAGGTAACTGTGGATGCAGCCAGCAGCTGCTGGGTCTGGACTGGGGGGCGGGCTGGCCAGGGTGGGGTGTGCTACAGCGGTGGGTGGGTAGACTCTGGCTGCTGGGGTATGCTAAAGCTGGATTGGGGTGTGCTAAAGCTGCAGGCTATGACCAGAGTGGAAGCCTGAAACTGCCTGCAGCTGTAGTCCAGGGCCACCCCACCCCCCCCCCCCCCCCCC
>NW_005842033.1:2752236-2756492 GCF_000455745.1 Alligator sinensis | reverse complement strand
CACACACGCACAGAGCCTTACCCTGCAAGCTGCCAGCCATATCTGGGCAGCTGTGGGCAAGACCAGTAGCTTCCAAGTCCAGACTCATGGGCAGGAGGAGGCAGATGTGCTAGAGCTGCAGATGGGTTCATACTTCTGCACGGGTGGCAGCTCTGGCTGCCTGGCACCATGTGGCTGCCAAAACCAGATCCATTCACTTGGTGGGTGCCCGCTCAGGGGCTGGATCCAGTCAGTTAGTGGGTTGAATTTTGTCACCCCTGGCCTACACTGCAATTCTCAACTGGCATGGAGGAGCAAAAAGTGACTGACACAAATCTAGAGTCCTAAGGAGCAGAATGGAGAGCAGGGCTAGACTAGGAATAACAAGCAGACAGATGGGAGTACAGAGGAGGGTTGGAATGGGGAATAGCATCAAGAGACAGTTTTGGGGGGGGGGGGGGAAGTGCTGGAGAAAAGGGGAAACAGGAACTGGAAATGCTAGTTCCTATTCTGCTCCAGAAGCTGGCATAGGGCCCAGGCTCCTGGTCTCAGCATTCCTCAGCTGTTACAAGTAAGTCTCTATTGTCACCTTCCTTACAGTGGGTGTTTCAAATAAAGGAAAACAGCCTATTAGTACTACCACTTACCCCAGCGATTCAAGTGATTTTGGAACGAAATTGATTTTGAAATTGTGTAAATTCCACCATATTTATCATTTTGTTTCAGCCAGCCATAGCTCCTATGTTCCTCTAGGAGTAAGATCAGGTGGCCTTCATGGTCCTGGGATTGGGGAGTTGGGCCGGGAAGGCAGAGAAGGAAGGTGGAAGGGGAGGGATGGAAATTCAGAAGGGCAAGTTCTGAGTGTCTGGAGGGACTGGGAACAAGTGCTGTATGTGTGAACGGGGGTATGCAAGGACTGCTCCCTTCATGTGTCCTTGCAGTACAGATCATTTTTTGGGGCATGGGGAGGGACAGATCAAAAGTAGAGCCACACTTCTGTGCTACACAGTGCTATGCTTTAGGTTCTGACCTGTGCAGAAGTGTGTGAATTCTCTTGCACACTGGAAATGGTGGGAGGAATTGTGCATAGGGGTCTCTTGGGGTAATGTTACTAGCTTGAGTTATGGCTAAGGGCTAAATTATGGCCTTCTGTCTGCTCTGTTTTCCTGTTTGGGCCTTAAAATTCCCAATTTCTTTTTTTCTGTTTAACACTACAGAATGGCAGGCAGGCTTCCTTATTTCTTTCTTGATTAAGTTGTATTTTAGCTTTGATTTAGATGAACAGACCTAGGGAAAATAAACTCAAGTTGAATGTTCCTTAAAGAGGAAAAAAAACCACCACATGATTGGACTGGTAGCTGCATTTATCTTGTTCGCAGATGGATGCTGAGATGATAATCTGCACGCTCTCTTATTTCCTTCCTTCCTGTTGGGGCTTTCTAATGTATCAAGCAACTTCATATCCACTGAACTCTGAATATTAAGCCTGCTCGACTAGCCAGTAGCATTCAGAAGCCTTTGCACTTTTCTAATATAGCTTTAATTGATCAGTGAAAGGCAATTTTTAGCAGAAAATTTCTAGTAGGTGGAAGATGCATTTTGGTACTTTGTGTACATTTGAAAATGGCTTTATTTCTACCCTAATGGTGCAAACTAATTTTTTACTAATTCTTTGCTCATTGGCTCTGTACATTGACTATTTTTCAATAAGGACACCTTTTGTGTGAGATTTGTTTTTGGGTTGTTTATTTTTTATTAGTTTTTTTATTTAAAAAGAAAAAGTATTTTAAGAGGCAAGCGCTCTGAAATCAGAGCTTGACATCAGTGTCAAATATGAAGTGGTGCTTTTCAAGATTTATTCTATTACTTTTTTCTCCCCCTTTTTCTTGTGGAGAAAAAAGGGATTTAAATATAGAAAAACTTCACACTACATGACTTACTGCAAGTTTGTGTTATGATTTAATTTCAGACTGACCATGAATGTGACATTGGTTTGGTTTGTAGCTCATTCATCAGGGGGTAGAAGAGTCTGTGTCATTACTTGTTATATCTAATTCTCCAGCAATGCTTGCTGTTATGTAAAATTTACCAGTAGGCACAATTGCTCTTTGGCACAAATTGTAGTTTAGAAGCCAGTGGCTCAATTGTGTGTCAGAAGGGAACTAATAGTAGAATGCAGCCAAATTTTCCCCTCGGGTTCCCTGCAGAATGGAGTTTGAGATAAACCTGTTTGAATATAGTATCAGACTTAACTGATTTGGGTAGACTGGTTTATGCAATGTCTGTCCCAGACCCCTTCCTGGTTTAAGTTAAACCAGACTCCTTCAGCATCCTGGCAGGCTCTCTGGGTGGAGCTCTGGCAGAGACTGCAGGTGTGTGCCTGACTTCCTCCTCCTCCTGCCCCCACCCTTCCCTGCTCAAGCTGGGATTTCCCCCTCCCCTCTGCCTTACATGAACACTTCTTGGCATTAGCTAGCAGATCACATGCTGGCTGTGGTCCATGGTCCATGCTGTTGGAAACTGGTTCGTTCCTTGGAAAAGATGTTTAAGAAGAGCTTGAACTAATGGAGAGAGGCTTTGTTTTCTGATGGGGACAAACAGGAGGAACTCACCCTCAGAATAGCCGGTTCAAACCCAGACATAGTAGGGCTTACAGAAATGTGGCAGGATTCATCCCATGACTGGGCAGTTAGCATTAGGGGCTATAGGCTTTACAGGCGGGATAGAGAAGGAAGGAAGGGAGGGGGTGTGGCGCTCTATGTCAAAGAGCAATACACATCCTCTGCCAGCAAAATGGGATCAGAGGAGGGGCAAGCTGAAGTGCTCTGGGTCAAAATACAAGGGGGTCGTGGGGAGAGGGATTTAACTGGGGGGGTCTACTACAGACCCCCCAACCAAGGGGAGGAGCTGGACTGGGAATTTTCGGGCCAGCTTGCAGAGGCACTTAAGGCAAGGGATGTAGTTGTCATGGGTGATCTAAATTACCCGGACATCTGCTGGGAGGAGCAGTCAGACAGGTTGGACCGTTCCAGGAGGTTCCTGGCCAAGATACAGGACCTCCACGTAACCCTAGAGGTGCACAGTCCCACCAGAGGAAATGCCCTGTTGGACCTGGTCCTGGCCACAGGCGATGATCTGGTAAGGGGGCTCCAGGTTTTTGACCACCTGGGTGATAGCGATCATCACTTGCTGGAATTCATCATCCAGCGCAGGGTGACAAGGGCCTGCAGCAAGGCAGTAGCCCTAGACTTCAAGAGGGCCAACTTCAACGAGTTGAGGAGATTGGTGGGAGAGGCACTGGGGTTCTCGAGGGCAGGGGAACTCAGTGCCCAAGATGAGTGGTTGTTCCTGAAGGAGACGATACTCAGGGCCCAAGGGATGACGAGCCCAACAAGAAGCAAGGGGGACAAGAGTGCCCAAAAGCCCCCCGGCTCACCAAGGACGTCCGGGAATGCCTGGTTGCCAGAAAGGCGGCATATACCCAGTGGAAGGGGGTGCTATCTCCAAAGAGGAGTATACCTTCACTCCTTGGGCCTGTAGGGGGGCTGTTAGGAAAGCTAAGGGGGACATGGAGCTAGGACTAGCATCAAAGATAATAAAAAGTCCTTTTTCAAATATATAGGGAGGATTAAGAAGGCACCGGGAAATGTGGGGCCCCTGCAAGATACGCTGGGCAATCTGGTGGTTGCGCCAGAGGAGAAGGCAGACCTCTTTAACAAATTCTTCACCTCTGTTTTCTTGTGCAGGGATCAGGACTCCCCCACCGTGATTCAAGACGGACTTGAGGAGAACGCCTCCAGACCTAAGGTTGAGGAGGACCGGGTTAGAGTGCTTCTAGAGGGGCTGGACATGTTCAAATCAGCAGGTCCAGATGCTTTCCACCCCTGGGTGTTGAGGGAGCTAGCAAGGGTTATTGCAGGGCCCTTGGCATGGCTTTACGAGCACTCATGGTGCTCGGGCCAGGTGCCAGATGATTGGAAGATAGCCAGTGTGGTCCCCGTCTTTAAAAAAGGGAGGAGGGAGGACCTGGGCAACTATAGGCCTGTCAGTCTTACCTCAATCCTGGGGAAACTCTTTGAGAAGATCATCAAGGAGCACAGCTGTGATGGGCCGGCATCGGGGCTGATGCTCAAGGGCAACCAGCACGGTTTCATTAGGGGCAGGTTATGTCAGACCAACTTGATCGCCTTTTACGATCAGGTCACAAAAGCACTGGATGCAGGTGTCGCCGTGGATGTAGTCTTTCTGGACTTCAGCAAGGCCTTTGACACTGTTGA
>NW_005842033.1:2751846-2752100 GCF_000455745.1 Alligator sinensis | reverse complement strand
TGGGGTGAGGTGGGCACGCTAGTAGGGAGGGAAAGACTGCAGCAAGACATGGATAGGTTGTAGGGGTGGGCTAACAAAAACAGGATGCGTTTCAATACTGACAAATGCAAGGTGCTGCACTTGGGCACTAGTAAGCAGCAGCACACTTATAAGATGGGAAACTAAATTCTTGAGAGCAGGGAGGCAGAAAGGGATCTTGGAGTCATTATTGACTCCAAGATGAACATGGGCCGACAATGCGAGGTCACGGGTGG
>NW_005842033.1:2745442-2751470 GCF_000455745.1 Alligator sinensis | reverse complement strand
GTAGGTTTAGATTAGACATCTGTAGGAACTACTTCACAGTTAGGGCGGCTAGGATCTGGAACCAACTTCCAAGGGAAGTGGTGCTGGCTCCTACTCTGGGGGTCTTGAAGAAGCGGCTTGATGCCTACCTGGCTGGGGTCATTTGAGCCCAGTTTTCCTCCTGCCCAGGCAGGGGGTCGGACTTGAAAATCTACAAGGTCCCTTCCAACCCTACTTCTATGATTCTGTGATTGAGTTATCAACTGCCTGCTGGGCTGCTCAGGAGGGGAGGAAGAACCCCTCCCTAATCAGAGTCCTACCAGGGCCTGGCCACACCACCCTCAGCTTAACCCTGTGGAAGGAAAGAAAAGGCTGCTCTAGTGCACCCCCCAGCTTCTAGCCTAAGCCACTGCAGGCATGTGCCTGCATTTCTGGGATGTCTTCACGGTTACAGACTGGTTTAGCCTAGCCAGGTTAGACTAACCTGCAAAGATTGAATGAATTCAGGCTTAGGCTTTTTGAATGTCTGTTCCTAGCTGTGAAGACCTTGTACTTCCAAAGTCATTTCATATTTCCCTGGTCTTCATTCAGCTGGCAAGAAAAATCATCAGGTTTTTCACTAGACGAAGAGAGGAATAATACCTCTCCCTGTACCCCTTGTGATGTATATGTTCTGTTTTGTCCAACATCTTTGCCAGTCATGGATCTGTAACTCTCTGGTGTGTCACTAGGATACAAGAAGAGAGAACTTTTCCATAAAGGCAACTCCCTGGCCTCTCCCCTCAATCACTGTTGTATGAATCAAAGTTCAAATCTGTGTATGGAAGATCGGCTGCAGGTACAGATCTCTAGGGAGGAAAAAGTGGTGCCTAGTGTTTAAAGGGGTTTAATGAGACAAAGTATGTATTAAGATAAATTTAGCCCTGAATTTTTCTTCTTACACCACCATTAAATTTGTCCCTTGAAGTTTTCTATATGTGCTTAATTGTTTTTGTTTCTCTTAAAAATATTTTTCCTCCCTCATTTAAGAACTACCATTTTTTTTTCTTTACTGTAGAGAAAATGTAAGATGATGGCTGCATTTTTGCTCATCATCACTAAAGAGAGTGGGTATTCTAAATTTGTTATGTTTTTATAAAATACTAAATCTAAGATCCACAATAGGATTCTAAAATAGTTTAAACACACCTCCACCCCCTCTAAAAATGCATACTATGTAAATTGCCTCAAAATCAATGACATTTTACGTTTGTTTAAGTACCCAGTATATTTATTTAAATGCTTCTGTACCATGTGCCTGTTGCTGTAAGAGAGTTACCTAATTATGAATTATAGACCTTTTCTTAATCAAGATTCAGATGCTGGTTGGCTGAGATCTGGTGCTTTGATCTGTTGCCAGTTGCCTGGGTAGCGACTGGCAACTTGGAAACACTGCAGGGGGTGAAGTGTTTTGTCCTTGCATTACCATGATTAGGAGCCTTTTGTTTCATAAGAATGAACTCTCAGTGGGGTCAGACTGCCTCTGGGCCAAATGACTTCCCAGTTTTAAAAAACAACAGGGAGAGGTGCTATAAAATCCAGTTAATAAGCATCATGCTATATGGTATGAACATATGTAATAGTTTTAAAAAGCCATGTTTACTTCTGCTTGCAAATATAGTGGAAACAAAGCAGGCCACATCTTTTTCTGCATTGGCCAGTTCTTTTTGCAAAAGCCGAGGAAATAATTGTGGCAATCATTCATTTATTGAAGGTAGCTAATGAAACAATGGGCGGATGTAGCCTGGTGCGTATTAAGACAGCTGTTGAGGATTATTAACTAGTTGATGCTTCCCCTAGGCTTGAAATCCATAAACACAGCATAGAGTACATCTCAATATATTAATAGCAAAAGTTTAATGGAAAATAACCGAGTGTGCTTTTTCTTTTAACGCGCCATTCCCTGTTTTAAATGATACTCTGAAGCTTTTCAGATGAATCATTGATTGTGAAAGACTGTCTTGTGTCATTGACATTAAATACATGACACAGGGCAGAAACATGTTGTGGAAAGATTTCTAACATGGGGACTAACATAACAGTACCTGCACAGAGATGCATGCAATGACATGCTGAATGAAGTGATGGCTAGTTGAGTGTGTCAGGAGGATATTTATTTATTTTCTATGCAGCCTTTGTTTAACGTGGTATAACCAGAAAGAGGAAGATATTATCAGAGGGAGATCATTATCCTGGAAAAGTTGTGGATCATTACTTTTAATTATTACTTCTTTTGGTCACCATATCCTCTTATTTTCCTTTTGTTTCATGCTGGTCTTTTATTATATTTTTACAGTAATCAGTAAGCTATGTTTTGAAATAATTTAAATGCCCACTTTTTCTTTGAAGCCTCTTCAGAGGTGTCTTGGGGTTTATTACCTTTTTGTTCCCTTAATTTCTGAAATTGTGAGAGCGATTATTCTATTTGTGTAATTTGTGACTTATTTATTATTTAGAACTATATTTTATTTCTAATAATACTCTTTCCACATATACTACTTTGAATCCTACTTTTAAAGTGTGAGCAACAATTTTTTGGTATATACTGGCCACTCTGTGGCTCGGTTCAACAACAAAATCAGCAGGAGTGTGGCTTGAAAAGAATTGACCCCAATTGATTAAACTCTCTGATTAATTAAACAACGTATAGAAGATCTGAACAAGGATTAGTTTTCTGTTTCAGATAACTATGTTTTTAATATTGCATAAAAGGCAGTTTTTTAACTGAACAAAGCTTGTAATTAAGTAGTAGTTATACAAATAACACCCTGCCCAATATACAGCATATAGAATATAGGTAGAAGAAATGGAAACACTCCATACCCATTTAGGAAGGACACCAACACCGATTTTTGCAAAATGTGATTGTTAAAGGTAGAGTGCATAAAGTAGGGAACACATGGCACACAATCACTGGGCGAGACAACAGGTGATGTATGGTTTGCCCAGTGAAGCAGATCAGCTGTGCTGGGATACATCCTGGCACCACTGATCTGTTTCCTTTTGGGATGTCTATATTTCTAACCTTGGTTTCTGATCTTATTTTATGGCTGCTAATTAAACTAAATCTCATAATTGCTTTTTACTTGTTTAAAACATAGTTGCTTTACTAGAAATCTGCTTAAACAGATTAGTCTGTCGAAACAAATCATGAATATATTATGTTTGGGGTTTTTCTTTCTTTCTGTCTGATAAACAGAGCCTTCCTGACTGCAGGGCAGTTCCTCAGGAATTCCTTTATGGTGAATTAGATAGGGCAGTGATGAATAACTCAGGGCAAAGGACACTCTAAGCTGTGAACCAAATTGATTACTTAAGTCTTCTAGCTGACTTCTTTAGTGTAATTATAGACAGGATGAGTAACCTCTGAGGCAAAGGTGGAGCCTGTCTCATGCAAGGAAGGAGTCTAGCTTTATCCCTTTCTGTGGTGTTTTCTTTCAGCACTTTTTTTATTGTAGAGAGCTAAAATTATTTTAAGAATTGAGGGCTTGTACGAAAGACCAAGGAATCCTCTTCATTGCTATGTCACATCACGTGTTTGTGTGGAGATAACGCACCTTCATGTAAGGAACTTTCCCCATTTGAGTTCTTGGGGGTTTCGTCATGGTGTCTCAATCTGCCTGTGTGTTTCCCCAAACTCTCCTTCATCTGAACCCTGATGGCATATTTCTGCAGGGAGCTGGAGCTATGCACTCACTTTGGTTTGCCCCTGTTATATCTGTCCCTCGTTGCCATTATCTCCGATATGCATATAGGGTGTTAACTGTGTGAGCCATTATCTACTCCCAATTTCTCCCATAGTATTTCAGATGGCTTGAAAGCCACCTGCTTTGTAAAGCAGCTGTTCCCTGCTTCCTCCCTGCTTCTGCTGTAGCAGACACCCCATAATGTATGAAGACCATGCCATCTGATGTAAAGGACTAGAAAGAATCCCATTAGTTCCTGAGAAGAGAGAAGCCGGTCTGGAGAGGCTCCACATTTTTCTGCCTCCTTCATAAGTTTTGGAGCCTTTGTTCATCTTTCCATCCTCCTCAGCGGTGAACAGTAGCAGAAGACGGTAGTGAGACTAAAATTTGATAAAATATCTGAGCCTAGTATAATTTCACCAACACTTTCTGTTGTGTGTTTTTTTTTTTTTTTTTAAATAAATGCAATATAACATTATAATGGCATTTGCATAGATCATTTTAGAATGCATCTGAATAATATTACCTAACATCAACATAATTTGCAAAAGTACATATAAAAGACATACTAATTGTAGTGTTTGGAGTTGTGTAATGGATGGCATTTCCTTTTTAACGGGAGCAAGCATAAGGGTGGAATAATTTATTCAAGGACACTTAGTATACCTACAAATGTTTCCTAAAAAAAAAAAGTCTAATTTAAAACCAGTATATTTCCTGATATTAGGTGAAAGATTAAGATGAATCAAAATTATAATTTGTTAAACAATTTGACTCTCCTCAGCTACATTTTTTTTTTCCTTCCTTCAAACTTTCTTTCCAAGATTAAATAATACTAACATCCATTTGGTTTTATTTAAAGAAGTAGCTCAAGGCTTTCATTGGTTTAATATGCAAGAGGAGGGGAATGTTATCCTAAGGTAATAGCAGTGGATTGTGAAATGGGAGTTGGTGTGCAAATGGGGGATTGTTCTCATCGTTCTTCCATCACTGATTTTTTTTTTTCCTGTGCAAACTGAAAGCACTTGGCAACCCTTGAATGAATGAACACTCTCTTTCATATCCCTTACAGCTTCTCTTGGGATTTATTTCTGAATAAAACATTATAGATTTTTGGTATCCTTTTTCAAAGTAAAAAATGTTATCTCTGCCCTGTGAATTTAGGGAGATCTTTGCAGTCTCTTCTTCAGTAATCTGGATCCTTTTTTTGGCATCAAGCAGGTGCTGACTGCAACACAACATTGAGCACGCCAAAGACTGCAACTTAGATTTGCACTGAGAGCATTGTGATATTCCCTGCATATTCAGGTGGGCAGTTAGTTATTCACCCCACTTGAGGTGTCTTTGAAGAGTGCTAAGGCTTTGAGGGTTATTTCAGTTCACCAGATTAAATCATACCAGCATCCTAACTGTCTGTTAGACAGAGCAAGTCCATGCCTACTAAGTACTTGCTTCACTCTTTTTATGGTTATACCTTTGGAAGTAAGACTAGAGTTACACAAGGGAAAAAGATATATAAGGCAGCAGTTTTATTCCATGTTTTCTACCGACTGTTGACAGATCATTACATATGCCTGAGGTGCAATTTTTAGCTGTAGTTTCCTGTGTGTGGTTTTCCCCTTTTATGTCAAGTTTGAGGATACTAGCAAACACCTAAAGAAACTTTATTTAGGTAAGTGACTTTTTCCTTAACCTGAACAAACCAAACTGAAATGGACTTCCTTATTACTGCTGTACAGACTGACTGATTTATCAGTCTTACTCAGACTGGGCAGGGGATTGTGTTAATTCTTGTGGGTAATGAAGTCTTGATCTTTAGTTTTCTGAACCAAACATTTTCCTGGAGTTCATAGTATCGGCACCAGAGGATATTGTTTTGTTTAAATGGACGGGTGTGAAAGGGGAAATGGGATTGGGTATGGTTTTCTAATTGAAGCTGTTACTATCCAGACTCTTAATTTACTTTTTTTAAAAAGGCAAAGAAACTGGCCATCAGCATGCATATTAATAGTCCTAATATGTCATTTGAAAAGTACCCTCAGTATCTTTTGAGAAGTTAAACATCCCCAGTAAAGAAATGCCATCATTTAAAGTTGCTTCAGTTACAATTTGACCACTGACTATCCTGTACATTTTGGAAGTTTGGAAAGGGATTTTAAGTTCCAAGAGGAAAACCTTGGGAAGGGGTGAGAGAGGAAGAAACCAAACCACTCCAGAATACCCAGTAGCCCCATGGCTCATGCATTTCATTGCAAGTGGGATACCCGTGTTCCAGAATCTTGTTCAGAGCAGGTACCTGATCCTGGGTCGCGCGCCCCCCCCCC
>NW_005842033.1:2743928-2745206 GCF_000455745.1 Alligator sinensis | reverse complement strand
TGCACGTTTCCGTGGGTCCCCCCCCCCCCCCCCCCCCCAATTAAAGGAACATGGTTATTCCAGAATGTATTTGACTTGTGTTTTTTCATTTAACTAGAAAAAAAAATTAAAAATTGTTTGCTTTGTCAAGAAGAATAGAAAATTATTGAAGTCTCAAAGTTTTGTGGGAAAACTCACGCAGTTTTTTATCATAATACTATCTTATGCTGAGAATAGGAGCATTATGGCAAATTGTGCTTGCTCTGAGCCTTTCTGGACAGGGCAGGGTATACATCTAAATAATAATTTACAGTAATGTACAGCATAATAAAGTTAGCATTGCAATAGCAAAATTAACTGTTGGAATTATCTGCCTTCTGTCTGCATCATCTTTCAAAATGAAGCTGGCAGGAGTTCTGGGAGGTGGGGTGCACACATAGTAACTGCTTTGCTGTTTTTGTTTTTAGGAAACACAAAGGGGTGAGTTATAAAGAAAGGAAGCAAACATGTGGCTACAATACCCTTGTGCAGTTCAGTTTTTCTAGTTTTTTTTCCCCACTTTCACTTCCCTGTAAGGTCAAGCAGGAAAAGGAAGAGCTATGGAAACAAACACAGCAAAAAGAAAGCAGGGTAAGGAGCTGATGTAAAGAGTTGTTAGGGAAAGCCTTTGCAGTACACAACAAAAAAAGTTGGTGTTGGTCTTACAAAAAGGCAGAATTATCTATATTCCTGAGCAGCTTACCTGTTAATGAACAACTTAGTGTATTCACTCAAATCTAAGATGACCTGGAATTACCATGACCCCCCAATAATTACATTCTATACATGGAAAACTTATAAATCCCCCTACCACTAACAGGGGGCAGGTAGTAGGGGGCAGATACTTGGGGGAAGTCAAACAGCTTCCCTCCTGCTTGGCCTGCCCCCCTTTCTGCCCTCCCCTCCTCACCCCCTGCAGCCTTGGGGTCCCTCTTTCCTCTCCACCTCTGCTTGCCCTCCTGCCCCTCTCCCCAACTTCTGTTTCCCCACTTAACCCTCTTCCCTCTCTCTGCTGTGTCCTCTCCTCCAGCCCTTTGCTCCATGCCAACATGCTTCTTCTACGCTGCAGCCTGGGACACTGAGCCAGAGCACAATCCCAGCCCAGCCTTCATAGTAGCTATGCAAGCTGCACACCACTGCTGTGGGGCCACCCTGGGGCCGTGCTTAACCATGCTCAGTGCCCCAGGCTTCTGCATGCATGGAGCCTGCAAGTACTGAGCAAGGTAAGCAGGGGAGGGAGAGGGACAGGGAGCAGAGGCT
>NW_005842033.1:2737569-2743897 GCF_000455745.1 Alligator sinensis | reverse complement strand
GGGGGGGGGGGGGGGTAAAAGGGGCAGGCAGCAACTGCACCTATGGCACTGACCCCAGGTATAGACTGGAACCTGAGCCACAGCAGCTGCCTTCCCCCAAGGCTAACCCACCCACCCTTGGGGGGTGGTGGGGAGGGAGTTGCAGGGGAGGTACAAAGCATCCTGGGGTGCTGGGGGACTGAGAGTTAACCTGACTGTGGAGGGGAGCTGGGACAGAACTTCAATAAACCCATTTAATATAAATCAATTAAGTCTGATACTGTATCCATCCAAGTTTATCTTAAACTGGTTTGGGCCATTTTGAAAGTTTCTGGTCACTTATACCAGTTTATGCGTAATTTCTGTCTCTAGCTCTATGGACTTCAGGCAGGTTAGGATTATTATTAAAATATTATTAATATTATTATTTAAAATGGTTACTAAGAGTTGGTGAAGTTTATATTATTTCTGGGCATTATTAGATTGAATCTGTTTCTTTGTCCAGATGTTTTGCATGATAAAACCACTTTCCAAACTCAGTTGGCTCTAGCATTCTGGGACACCTGTGTTCTGTGGCAACGTATGGTTGTATTTGATCGTAATTTTAATCTTGTAAAATAGTTAAAACACATTTTAATAATGGAGTGGACATCCTTGGTCATGCTCACAGGTTCTGAAGTTGCATCTTCCCAGGTGTGAAAAACCATGACTTTATATCCTAGGTGAGAAACAAATAATGCTGTGTGCAAATCTATACTCATGCCCATTTTAATGTGCAAATATGGGTGTGCATGATCAGTAATATAATTTGAGCAACTGTTGACCACACTGTGCAGCTTAAGCTGCAAAGGCTAATAGGGTATATTAAAGGAAGAGTACACTTCTTTTTAAATATGACTTGTTATCATTTGCTTTTTCCTACCATACAAAATAATCCCATTAGGAAATATGCATACCAATATAATGAAAATGCTTGTAAAATTTGGGCTTTAATGTCACCCTGCAGTTGCATCTCTTAAGGGAAGTGTAAATAAGCCTCGGTGATTTCCTAAACAGGGATGCTTTCCTGAATCACGGTTTCAGGCAGTACAGTTGTGAATCTATCAGCTCTTAGTGAGTGAACCAGTTCTGGTGTATGTTTTCAAAAGCCAGGATAGCTATTACATGTGAAGTTTCATGGCAGCACTTGAAGAGAACCAGGGCAGGAAGTTGGCGCTGAGTGTAACATTTTTTTTTTTCTGGCTCTTTGGGAAGAAACCCTGTACTAAGACAAAAAGAAAGGAAAGGATTTCAGATATAAATGAATAATAATTCTTGCAAAAGAGAAACTTTTGTGGGTTGTTTTAGTCTTCCCTGAGATATAACTACCATAATGATGATAGAAAACCTGAAACAAAGCTATATCTAGTAATAGTTTTATTTTTACTCTTCCATTTTGATACTTTTACTGACTCCTATTACAGAAGGAGTTGAAGTTCTTTGAGACACGACTTTCTGGGATTTTTCTATTCATGCAATATTATCTAACCTTTATGCCACTATGTTAAGTGTCCTCTAAAAACCTTTGGGTTTGTTAGGAGTGGAACTTAAAGTGCAAACAGCAAAAAGAAATGTCATTTCTTAAGCTATGGGATACAACAGTTATTCCCTTTGGCAGGGCCAAGATCAGGCAGACACTGCATCGAATATTGCCACGCGTTTTGTCTCAAGTACTGTGCCAGTAGTTGGGGTCTTCATGATGCCTTCCATTAGGAAGAGTGATTAGAAGAATCTGGAATTTCTTTGATATTGTCAAATTTTACATATATGTCTATTTAAAGTTCTGTTTCTGTAAAGAAATCTAATAACAACAATGGAGCAACCAATCAGGAGGCTGGCTGCCCAGCCTGTTTCTAGCCTGTACTCTAAACAAGTGTTCTCCCTTGTCCCTCTCTCAGGGTCATAATACCAGTGCTCCTTGAGCCATTCAAGGATTGTGTCTATTTTTTCTGTGTGCTTCCCTAGTTATTTTTGGTTGAATGGTTTTATGAAACCCAAACACCAAAACAATAACCAATGAACACGTAGCTCAGTTTCTTGAATGGCTGTGATTGTAGTCTGAGTTTAGGATGGCAGTTTAACTTATTTTTACACTTATACTGAAAAGGGGCAAATGCTATGCCCACCAACTTCAATAAGATATTGCCCAGCATTCTGAATAACTATATTCTTTTCCCTTTTGATTTCTACTGGGTCATAAAGTTGGGCATAAAGTTAAGCATATGCATACGAGTTTGCAAGATCAAGGCTGCTATGTAGAGGGAAACTGCTTTACCATATGGTCAGTTCTCTAATGTTGTTTTCCTTGCTGCAGAGCTAGTTGGTTTGCTAAGGATTACTTACATTTTGAAAATGTTTATTTTAATCCATCAAATGACTCATGTATGTCTAAACTGAGAGAATTAGAGACATGAATTCATCACTGCTGTGACTATGAATGAGTGTAAACAAAGAATTTATCCTGCCCTTAAGGGTTTTTCTGTTTAATCTTTGTTCTTCATTTTCAAAGTCTAGTGTGTTCTGTTCTGCTTAAAATAACTTTTAAAATCTAAAGTAAGATTTTAAGATTAGTGCTAAGTGTTTTAAACGCATTCCCTTTTGGGGATACCGCCTTGTTAGGAAGTGAGTTTGTCACGGTAAGACTGCTGCTTCGTCCATGTTTATTATACAAGTATAGTTCCTTGTACAATGAGGCCCCAATACTGGTTGGAAAGAATACAAGCATAGCAGTAAATACATATATTTTATTGAGGCCTCTATATATAGATGAGCCATAGCATGAAATAATGCTTCCTGCTATGCTTATATGCTACTCGGGGTACCCGATCAGTATTGGGGCCTCATTGTGCAAGGCACTATACTTGCATTATATACATGGATAAAGTAGAATACAAGTATAGCATTAAATAATTGAGGCCCCTATGAACATTCAATGTTATACTCTGCATTATTTGATCCACTGATGTGGGGGCACAGCAGGCATTTGAGTTCACTGCTAGGCATGCTGCCTTGGTGAAGATGGGAGTGAGTTAGCCTGTTGCTTGAGAGAGACCATTTGAGGCTGGAGGGGTGGGGGCTGCCTATTAGCCAGGACAGTTTGTTCCTCAGGAAGGGTTGTACATCATTATTGGTGCAGCTAAGGTGCTCAAGCTAATTACAGGACAACGTACAGATGGTCAAAAGCTTGAGGCTGAATCTATTCAATTTTCTCAGGTTAGTCCAGGTTGTGTAGATTGAACTGATAAGCAAGTGAGCAGACATTCACTTTTCATTCCGGAAATGCAGCCACGTGCCTGCAGAGGCTCGGGCCAGAAGCTGGGGGGTGCTAGAGCATGGCTGCTTGCTCAGCAGGAGCAGACAGCTTGGGCCAAGGCTAGCCTACCCACCCTGCAAAGGGAGCCTTTGTGGGGGAAGTGCAAAGCATTCTGGGATCCTGGGAGATTGAGTTGAGTTGAATGTGCAAGAGATCTGGGACAGAAATTCAATAAACCAGTTTAACCAGTTAAGTCTGATACTACATCCATCCAGTTTTATCTTAAACTGGTTTGGGCCATTTTGAAAGCGGTTTATGTGCACTGAACTTCTGTTGTGTTACAGATTTGAGCCAGTTTCCAATCACTTATACCAGTTTATGTGTAATTTTTCTCCCTAGTCTAGGTGACAACCAGAGAGATTCTGTTTTTTCTGTGTCCTGGGGTTAGTATTGTAGCAGGCTGGAGTGAGATCTGAGTCTGGCATTATTGATTTGAGTGGTTACAGTTTGGAATTGTATTATAATTGTAGGAAATCTTGCTGCAGATCCTTAAGGTGTTCATCCTGGTTGGTGGGATCAGAGCATGCTATGATTGTAATGTACAGCTTGGCTGTAAACTATGGGTCTAGTGGTGTGTTTAGTGTTAAATCAGGTGGGGGGAAGGTACCTGTGGTGGTCAGTTGGTTTCTGATATAACATGGTGCCAGTATGGCCATCGCAAACCTTCATTTTGGTGTCTAGGAAATGCATGTGCTGGGTGGAGAGTTCCAGAGTTAGTTTGATGGAGGGGTAGAAGTTATTAAAGTCCTGACCTGTGCTTGTCCTTTTCACAGCATCTGCTAAAGTGAGCTCGAGTTCATGAAAGCTTATGCTCTACATATATTTTATTTGGTTACGCTATAAAGTGCATATCTACCTTACCTTGTGTGTGACTTCAGACTAATACAGCTAACTACCTCTCTCTACTGTGAATAAAGTTACCCTGCATTTGCAGATTTGGACTTCAGCTGACTATATTTAGGAAATAGTGAAACTGATAACACAAAAAGAGAAATAGTGTCAAATGAACAAAGTAAATAACTTGAAACAATAAAGAAAAAAGCTGCCTCTGCACCTTATCTGTTATGGCTCAATTGTTAACCTTTTACACTGAATAATAACTTAGTCCATGAACAGCCCCGTTGACTTACTAGAATCGCTCTTGGTGTCAGGCAGTATTCAAGATCAGTAAGAGGTTCTCACTCTATCCCATAATTGTTTGTTTTGGGGTTTTTTTGTAAGTGTTACTTGTAATAATGGAGCTTTTTAAAAGTCAGGGAAGTGTGACCTTTTTAAAACCAATATCTCTTTAAAATATATGATATCGTAGTGTCTACCAGATTTGAGCTAATGATGTTTGTATTTGGTTTAGCCAAGTTTAGTTTCTTATGTTTCCTCAACCCTAGCCATGACCTGGATTCTCCTTTCTGGGGATAAAATATTTTTTCATTTGTTATCTTGTTTGGATTTTAGCATGGCTACAGGACCCAACATAATACACTGTAACAAAGTGTAGCAGAAGATGGAAGGGAATACCAAGCATTGTAGAAGAAATTCAAAGAGGTTGATTCTTCTAATCCCGAGAGAAGAAAGAGGAAAGAACAGCATAATAACCATATGGCAATAATGCCAATAACATTGCTGTTTATAGACTGCTGCGGAAAAACTGCAGAGGGCTTTGCACAGCATGAGAAACCCAGTAATTTTATATAAAAGGGGAAGCAAAACTACAAATGTGTCCTGGAAGGAGGGCCACCCTCACACAGCAAATTTCAGTATAAGTCCTGAGGAATTGGGTATTGTGCTTGTTTAATAGGGGGGCTCTCCACAGAAACTTTCTTGGATATTGATAGATACACGAGCTTATGTTATATAATTCCAAAATATGTACCGTACCGCACCACACTGCGCCGCGTCGCGCCACTGTATGTAAAGGCCTTTACATGTATTTTATTGGGTGTGAGGGGCACTTCTTGTATGTTGAAAAAGTAGGTGGAAATAAAAGGTCCAGTTCTCTGTTAACTTGCACGTGTGTATTCATTTATTTTAGTGCACAATGGGAGCAAAGTGCTGTCAGATCTGTAGGTTAACATTTGCCAGCCAGTTTACGCACATTCTGCATTGGCACAAAAGACTACACAAGATGTAGCATGGCAGAGAAACAGATCCAATAAGGTTTATTCAAAGGAATGAACTTTGCTTTCAAGTGACTTCTGGGGAATAGTGTTTGGGGAATGGACAGACAGCTATTTGTGCCCATTCATCATTTTCTGAAGGATGTCAGAACAGATGTGCATTAACAAATGCCTGAGGAAAAAAATGTGATGTTTTTTCATGTTTCACTACTTACCTACTTTTCTTTTCTGCTCTCCAAGTACCTAATGATAAACTTCTCAGGGATAATCTCTGTCTTTGCTAGCCCCACATCTGCCACAGTGGTTTGTAGGCAAAAAGAAAAGTTACCAAATTCCTATTACCAAGTGGACTCTGCCTATTAGCCAGAGTTGTTAGCGACACCTGGAGAGGCCCAACAGTGAGATAAAAGGGCAATGAACTCATGAGAAACTGAGTTTCCCACTGCAATTCCTGGTAAAAAAGGTGCTGGGATTCCTGCAACAGGATTATCTCTGCATCCTACTTAATATCTTAATCTTTCGTAAGTGCCTGTAGCTACAGGTTAAATGTTAAGCCACTCACCCCCAATTCCCTTACCTCCCCCCCACTAGCTTTTACAGAGGCTGTTTGCTTTATTTTGCAGGGGGTGGTTTGCTACATTCTGCTGTAATCTGTCATGTCCTCCAGACTGTGGTCAGTGAATGTGGCAGTCTGGTTCTGCTTCTCACCTCTGGCCTTCCATATAAATAATTCCAGTTCTTGTTGTCACAACCCAAAGTTGTAGATTTTTTAATTGTGTGTGCTTCGGCACTGCTAAATTATGTTCCCGCCGAATTGGAGATCTTTTGCACAACGGAGTGTTCTGTTGTTATGGAGAACCCGCGTGCAGAAAAGTGTTTCCCG
>NW_005842033.1:2724142-2737194 GCF_000455745.1 Alligator sinensis | reverse complement strand
CCCGATGGCCTCTAGCCTCTCCCCGTCACCGATCGCAGCCCAGACGAATCCCTACCCTAGAACCCAGTTATCGAAACCACGGAGTCTAAACCGCTCTGAGGATACTGGGAACCGAGTAACACTCACGGAGATACAGCTGCTCCATGGGAACGAATTCTTGAAACCCGCGGAGCCTGAATCACTCTGGGGTCAAGGAACCGAGTTTATTAGAGTCCTCCACCGAGAACTCAAGCGGAGCTGAGCCTGGAAAGCTGACCAGCCTACACCGTGACCACCTTGGGTGTAAGTAAATAATCTTTTCAATCAACCATTACACCTCCGTGACTGATTCTAGCTCAAGCGTATTACTCCACCCCGTGACTTTTCTCCGGCCCCGTGTGCCCGGGCTGCCGGCCACAGCCCGCGTGCACACAGATGGGCCCAGCTCGTGCCCGGTGAGGACGGGACCGGGAGCCGGCCCGCACACTTGTCTTTGGTGGTAGTGGTGTTTGCTTTGCTGAATGGCAGAAAATGTAAAATAGGCATAATTCTTGGCAGTTTGGCTGTTGTTCACCGGGTCCTAATAGCAACAGTGAAATGGACTAGCATTTCAATTATTTAATTCTTCTGTATCTTGGCAAAGTTGCAAGGAATAGCAGACGCATCAAATATCAAGATGTTTGTCTTTTTGCAAACTCAGGCAGACATCACAGCATAGGTTTGTCCTTGGTTCACATTTGGGAAGTCATGTTTGCTACCACGGCTAAAAACTGTATGCTTCAATGAAAGGTTAGTCAGGGTTAGTGAAGGCTTAATCATGCTGAATTATTCAGAAAATGTTGGTTTAACCCCTGACTGGGGAAGGCTTTATAGCTTAGTAGGCAAGATGACTTAACCTGAAAAAAATGTGGCAAGCTGTCTTTTAGAAGTACTGAGCACCCACAGCTCCTTTAGAGTTGAACTGTACAGTGAAAATGATGGGTGCTAAGCACCTTAATTGGACCATATTTGTGTGTGTGTGCATGTGCTTGGACTAAGGCTAGCCTGCCAGCCCTGCAAGAGGTGGGGGTGGGGGGAGGAGGTAGTGGCAGAAGTACAAAGTATCTTGGGTTGCTGAGAGACTCGGTTAACTTGAATCTGGAGGGGATCTGGGACAGAAGTTCAATAAAACAATTTAATCTTAATTATTTTAGTCTGATGCTACAACCATCCAGGTTTATCTTAAAGCAGTTTTGGCCATTTTGAAAGCAATTTATGTGCATTGAACTTCTGTTGTGTTACAGATTTTAACCAGTTTCCAATCACTTCTACTGGCTTGTGTTGTTTCTGTCTCTAGCCCAAGTGTTTTGGGAGTTGAGTGCTCACCTCATATGCTACACACAGTTATGTTGGATTGTATTGTATGTTATTTAAAAGCTAGTGTTTTCTTGATCTATTCTGCAGGCCATAGTTTTAGGTGGAATGTCAAAAATTAAAGATGAGCTTTCAAAACTATTGGCTTGATCCAAAGCCTACAGAAATCTGTGGAAGCTGGCTACATCTCAGGAGTACTGTTATGTCAACAATAATATTTCAAGAAACTGAAAGATAGCTTTATAAGGTAGGGAAGTGAGGATGCAATACTGTAAAAATCCTGCTAAAAATAGGCTGCTCATACCAAAAACATACTTAGATAAGTGCTTTTGGAAAGATGACTAGAGCAGTTAGGAAACCAAATTTACTTCTGCAAAGTGCTGGGGGTTGCAAGAGGCAAAGGGCTTCCAAACCCTTCTTTGTGGGCTATATTTATTGCAAATACACTTTAATGCTGATGTTCATGATGAGCCATTATATATGGAAAAATGGTATAAGATTTCCTCAGGGCTTTGCATGGAAAGACTGAACCAAGAGGAACTTTAATTGCAAATCTCTCAGATGCCAAGGACCAAGAAAGAGCCATTAAGGCTGCCAGATCCAAATAAGATATCCTGTTTGAGGGCAAGAAAATCCTTTTTCTTCCCAGACCCAAACCTTGCAGCCCGGGCAAAGAGAAAGGAACTGGTAGTCAGGAGAAAATGTGGAACAAGATTCCACTGCTATGCTTGCTTTGTTTCACATGAAATCCTGAGTTACATGTAGGCAAATCATTCTGGGTCTTCGTGGGCAAAGGAAATGAAGAATATGTGTGTCCCTGTTTGTCAGGGTATGGGTAGGGGGGTTGGGGAAGGAATGCTACCACTTTTCCCTATGCTCTGCAGAAACTGTTGTAAGTTATGGATTTTATACAAAGTACCAAGAGAGCATGCTCTAGTTGAGGAGCAGGAGAGAGGAGAAATAAAATGCCTCATTTACATAGCCATTTTGAACTTTATCACATTGTGGTGTGCCCAAAGACTGCAGCCCATATCCACAATGATATTGAAGTGTTATTGTAATCCTTGGTGTCTTAGATGGCTTGGCAGGAGATAACCTAAATATGGGCATAAATTAACCAAGGTTTCCTTAATCAGCTTAGTTTTAGAGATGGTTTATCTGGGGAGATGCTATAGCAGCGATCACCAACCAGTGGCTCTCAATTGACTGGTCAATCATGGAGCCTCTGACAGTTGATCTCGATCTCACAATCAGGAGCAGCAGAACGCACGTGGCTGGGCTGAGCCATGCCCCCTGCCACGTGGGCTGGTCTAGGCGAGTGGAATCAGAGCCCCCGGGTAGCTTGTCCATGAGGCAGGGGGCAGGCCGGGGGGTGGGGGGCAGTAGATCCTGGGTTGCCAAAAGTCATCTTCACCATAACAAGGTTGGAGACCACTGTGCTACAGGAATCTCTGTTTTGTCCTGCAGTGGCAGCTTGAGTTGGTTAATGTAGAAGGAGTACCTTTTCAAGTATCTTGGGCCCGGAGTGATTCTGAACATGAGATGGATGAGAAATGAATAGAAACGAAAGAAAATTGTCTGAGTGGAGGAAATATGGAACACAGCTTGTAGAATTTCTAACAGCTTCTGTATCTCCAAGCAATGGATGTCATGTGAAAGGAAGACGATCAAAGGGTAGCTTTATTTCTGTAACTGGAAAAATTGAGAAGTGTATTCCATATAAAAATGAAATACATGTGAGAGGTGTTTTTAACCTGGGCTGTGACAGATGTGTGACTAAGAGCCAATCCTGCCATGTTGCAGATGGTATGGAGGCGGGGGGGGATGAAATAATCATTACTGAGGGAGGTGACCTCTGAAGAAAGCCCCAGGAAAACCCCAAACTGGCCCTTGACATGGTAGTTAGAATGTGCCAAGCAAACAAGCTCCCTCGTCCAGAAAAGTTTGCAGAGTCTGGGCATTGCCACTACTCTGTGGATGTATTTGGGAATCTAAAATCTTATGAGGAACCTGAGGCAAAAAGATATGCCCAGTAATATGTCAGAGGCAAGCAAGAATAGCACATGAAGTTTCCACTGTGGCACTATCATGGCCTGAGAAAAAGATGAAAGAAAAGCAGTAGATTCTATCACCATGCAAAACTTTAAAAGCAGTAGCTAAGTGTATGGAAAATGGATAAAGTGCAACCATATCACTGCTAGAAGAGGTCTTCATAGGGAGCAGAAGATAATGCTGCAGCAGATGAATGGACTACCAATGTGAAAGCTAATGGGGCACTTATTAATTTTAAGTTGAATGTTGATATGTAAACTAATGCACTGGCAGACACAATGTTGGCAGAAACCATTTTTCTTATATATTCTGTGTATAAGAATATTATTTTTCTCCTGACATTTTTCTTACTTTGTTTGGCTTTATCAAATCCTAGTACTCTCATCTTTAATTACTACTTTTATATCCTTGTTAGAAAGTTTGCCTTAGTAACGCTCCAAGGCTAGGAAGAGAAATTATACATACACTAGTATAAGTGATGGGAAATTGGTTCATGTCTGTAACACAACAGGACTAAATACAGATATTTGGAGAGCGTTACGGGGAAGTTAAATTGGATCAAAATTGCTGTCCAATATTGGGTAAATCAGGATGGGGGGCTAGTGGGGGGTTGGGTTTCCAGCTGGAGGTGATTGGGGGTCTGCTGGGGGATGGGAGGAAAGTACAACCTGATACCTAGAAAATGACATTTGGAAGTTTGCTTTTAGGAATTGGCTTGTAGAGAAAGTAGATATGTTTTAGAATAATGGTCCAGGGCAATGGCAAGTGTAAATTGGTTTAAAAAAGCCTGTTTGATAGTTTCCTTCAAGGCTCATTGTATCTGGAAACAGCAGGCATCATGTCTGAGGCCAGCAGGCAAGCGGGCATACATAGGTTGGGAAATGAACACTGTTTTATAACAAGAGGTAAGGGACTCTGTTGCGTTGGCTAGGTCATGGTGACTAGCTGCAGAGCCCTTGGGATTTCCAGTTTTGGTGGACAGGCTGAATAAGGAGACTGCTAAATGTCCACATTAAGATGTGTGTGATGGGTTTGTTCAAACAAAGAAATATGTTGACAGGACAGCATGTGGACAGTATACTGGAGCAGATCCTCCCACGAGGAGACTAATCAACAATGCCTGGGAATGAAAAGTTATCACAGGAGAAAAAGGATACAGAAGGAGGGATTGCAGAGCATCTTGGGTTGCTGGAAGACTGAGTTGACTTGAATGTGGAGGGGTTCTGGGACAGAAGTTCAATAAATCGATTTAACCTAAATCAGTTAAGTCTGATGCTAAAGCCATCCAGGTTTATCTTAAAGCAGTTTTGGCCATTTTGAAAGCAACTTATGTGCATTGAGCTTCTGTTGTTACAGATTTTAACCAGTTTCCAATCATTTCTACTGGTTTATATGTAGTTTCTGTCTCTAGCCCAAGTGTTTTTGGAGTTGAGTGCTTACCTCATATGCTACACGCAGTTAGGTTGGATTGTATTGCATGTTATTTAAAAGCTAGTATTTTCTTGATCTATTCTGCAGGCCATAGTTTTAGGTGGAATGTCAAAAATTAAAGATGAAGCTATTGGTCTGATCAAAGCTATTGGTCTGTTCCAAAGCCTACGGAAATCTGTGAAAACTGGCTATATATCAGTACTGTCATGTCAACAAAAATATTTAAAGGAACTGAAAGATAGCTTTATAAGGTATAGAAGAACCGAGGGAGGAACCCAAGGCCACCATGGACAGAGGGCACACTACCAGCCTGTCTCACCCGAACCCACAGTGCAGTGGGAGGGCAGCCCCAGCCCTTAACCTCCAGGCTGCTGACTGCTGACATTCAAGAAAGAACCACAGGGTGAAGCTCGTATACTGGCCAGATGTACCTTCCCTCTGTGACAGCCTTACGACTGGTAGATATAGAATTGATTGCATTATCCTGAGGAAAGGAAGGATGGAGAACAGCAGAGTAAGAACTCTGGACTTCAGAAAAGCAGACTTTGACTCACTCAGAGAACTCATGGACAGGATCCCCTGGGAAGCCAGACTGAGGTGCAGAGGAGTGTGGGAGATCTGGCTGTACTTTAAGGAAGCCTTACTGAGAGTGCAGGAACAAACCATCCCGATGTGTAGGAAGACTAGCAAGTATGGCAGAAGACCAGTTTGGCTTAGCAGGGAACTTTTCAGTAAACTAAATCACAAAAAAGAAGCTTATAAGAAGTGGAAACTTTGGACAGATAACTAGGGAAGAATATAAGAACATTGCTCAGGCATGCAGGGATGAAGTTAGGAAGACCAGAGCACAATTGGAGTTGCAGTTGGTGAGGGACATGAAGGGTAACTAAAAGGGTTTCTACAAGTATGTCAGTAGCAAGAGGAGGATCAGAGAAAATGTGGGTCCCTTACTGAATGGGGAAGGCAACCTTGTGACAGAGGATGCAGAAAAGGCTGAAGTGCTCAATGTTTTTTTGCCTCAGTCTTCACAGGCAAGGTCAGCTCCCAGAATACTGCATTGGGCAGCACAGTTTGGGGAGGAGGCGAGTAGCCCTCAGTGGTAAAAGAACAGGTTAGGGACTACTTAGAAAAGCTGGACGTATACAAGTCCATGGGGTTGGTTGGGATGCACCTGAGTGCTGAGAGAGTTGGCTGATGTGATTGTAGAACTATTGGTCATCATCTTTGAAAACTCATGGTGATCAGGAGCGGTCCTGGATGATTGGAAAAAGGAAAACATAGTGCCTATATTTAAGAAGGGGGAAAAAGAGGATCCAGGGAACTACAGACCAGTCAGTGCCTGGAAAAATCATGGAGTGATTCTCAAATCCATTTCTAAGTCCTTGGAGGAGAAGGTGATTAGGAATAGTTGGCATGGATTCGCCAATGGCAAGTCATGCCTGACCAACCTGATTGCCTTCTATGACAAGGTGACTGGCTCTGTGGATGCAGGGAGACCAGTGGATGTGGTATACCTTGATTTTTAGCAAGGCTTTTAATATGGTCTCCCACAACATTCTCACAGGCAAGCTAAGGAAGTATGGGCTAAAGAATGGACTGTAAGGTGGATAGAAAACTTGCTGGAGCAGTGGGCTCAGAGGGTAATAATCAATGACTTGATGTCTAGTTGGCAGCCAGTATCAAGTGGAGTGCCCCAGGGGTCGCTTCTGTGGCTGGTTTTGATCAGTGACTTCATCAGTGACCTGGAAGATGAGATGGAGTGCACCCTCAGCAAGTTTGCAGATGACACCAAGCTGGGGGCAGTAGTAGATATGTGGAGGGTAGGGATAGGATTCAGAGTGACTTGGCTCAATCCTCCAATTTGTCTAAAAGGAATCTCATGAGGTTTAACATGGACAAGTGCGAAGTCCTGCACTTAGGACAGAACAATCCCATGCAGCAGTATAGAATGGGGGCTGACTGGCTGGGCAGCAGCTCTGCAGAAAAGGACCTGGGGAGTCGCAGTGGACAATAAGCTGATTATGAGCCAGCAGTGTGCCCTTGTTGCTAAGAAGGCTAACAGCATACTGGGCTGCATTTGTATGTGTGTTGCCACTAAGTCAAAGAAAGTGATTATTTCCCTGTGTTCAGCACTGTGTTCAGTTTTGGGCCCTCCACTATAGAAGGGGGGCTGACTGGCTGGGCAGCAGCTCTGCAGAAAAGGACCTGGGGAGTCGCAGTGGACAATAAGCTGATTATGAGCCAGCAGTGTGCCCTTGTTGCTAAGAAGGCTAACAGCATACTGGGCTGCATTTGTATGTGTGTTGCCACTAAGTCAAAGAAAGTGATTATTTCCCTGTGTTCAGCACTGTGTTCAGTTTTGGGCCCTCCACTACAGAAGGAATGTGGACAAATTGGAGAGTGTCCAGCAGAGGGCAATGAAAATGGGGAAGGTGCTGGGGCACACTTCTTCTGAGGACAGGCTGAGGGAACTGGGCTTATTTAGTTTAGAGAAGAGGAAACTGAGAGGGCATTTAATAGCAGCCTTCACCTACCTGAAGGGGGTTTGAAAGAGCATGGAGTTAGACTGTTCTCGGTGGTGGTAGAATACAGAGCAAGGAGCAATGGTCTCAAGTTGCAGCAAGGGAAGTTTAGGTTAAATATTAGGAAGGATTTTCTCACTGGGAGGGTAGTAAATCACTGGAACAGTTTACCCAGAGAGATGGTGGAAGTTCCATCCTAAAGCTTTGGCTGGGATGATCTAGTTGGGGATGGTCCTGCTTTGAGCAGGGTGTTGAACTAGATGATCTCCTGAGGTCCCTTCCAATCCTAATTTTCTGTGATATTATGATTCTTTTCTGCTATCACTGTATATTGGTAAATTTTGCCTATTCTTGAATGGAGAAGTCATGGTTTATCTTGGGGTTTGGGTCTGCCTGGAACAAGGTATCTGGGTCATAAATCCAGTGCCAACAGAACCCATGAGGGGTGGGGGTGTAGGCATGACCCACGGATGGGTTGAGAGGGACTGGTGCAACCCAGGAGGGATGTGGGGGCAGGTGGTACCTGCAGGTAGAGTGGGTTGGGCCATCATGACCCATGGGTGGGGTGGGATTCCTCCCCCACGAGAACTCACTTGCTTGGCTCTGGCAGCTGTGGACACTGATAAAAGCAGCTGCACACAGAGAAGTTTGTTGGATGGGGATTGAGAGGGCTGACTGGTTGGTGGTGGGGAACGGGACACAAAAAGTAGCCCAGCCAGTGCAGGGTTGAAAAGAGCAACCCTGGGGCTGGGGCTAGTGACTGGGTTTTCCCAGCCCCCCAGGTCTGCGCAGGGAAAGTGTACAGAAGTTCCATGCACCGCTTTGACCTAAATCAAGTAAATTTGATATTACATAGATCTAGGTTTATCTGAAACTGGATTCTGCAATTTTTAAGCCAGTTTGTGTATATGGAGCTTCTGTACAGTTACAGGTTTAGACTGATTTCAGGTCACTGAGACTGGGCTGTAAGTGTAAAGTCAGCACCAGGACAAGCTAAGTTTAAATTGTGCAGCCATTTTGAATTTGATTTAACCTCCAGAATTGTCTGTACTTAGCCCAGAAGTTCAGTGCACATAAACCAATTTCAAAATGGCCGAAACTGGTTTAAGATAAACCTGGATGGATGTAGTATCAGGGTTATCTGATATTTGGTTAAATAGGTTTATTGAACTTCTGTCTCAGATCCCCTCCAGGTTCAAGTTAACTCAGATGCCAAACATCCCCGGATGCTTTGTGCCTTCCCTGAAAACTCCTCCTTTCAGGACAGGCTAGCCTTGGCCCAAGCTGTCTGCTCCCACTAAACAGGCAGGCGTGCTCTAGCCCTGCCCTGCCCCGCCCCCGCAATTTAGGGCCTGAACCATGGCAAGAACATGGCTGCATTTCCAGAATCCAAAGTGAATGTCTGCTCACTTGCTTATTGGTTCAATCTATGCAGTTTAGACTAACCTATGAAGATTGAACCGATTCAATCGGTTCAATCCATGTCAGCCTCAGGGTTTTTGACTGTTTGTATTTAGGCCAGGTCCTTATTTGTAAGTGTTTAAAAAAGGAGTGGAAGTCTCTTGATCCTGAAAAGCACAGCATGGGTTTTCCATTTCTCTGTGACAAGGTTAGGGCTTATGGGATGGTCACTGATGCAGAATGTGTTCCTGATTTTCTAATAAGATAATTAATTATAAACTAATCTGTTGTAAGGATAGTTACAGTCAGTTCTGTCCTGTTTCCTTACTAATATGTTCTTCTTCATAATGCTAGATTTTGGAATGGTCAATTTTTTTATTTGTATATGAGTGCTATTTATTTGTAATCTTGTATTTTGTTGTTATGATACATGATATTTTTAAAAATATTTGTTTTATCAATATGTGGCTCATTTTCCTTTAATGAAATTAACTTTGTCCTCTACAAGGCTTTTCAATGTGTTTTTTTCCCCCCCCCCCCCCCCCTCTTTTTTTTTTTTTTTTTTAGCAAAGGTTTTTTTTAATTGCTCTCACTTTCTGTTGCAGAACCAGTCTCTCCTCTGTTTACTTTGTAAAGGTAATAGACACTTCTTGGCTACTTAACTCATATGATTAAAATGGCACATATTGTGATGTTTCTCTCAATTACGATGATAGGCTCCATGGGAGTAAGAGAACTCTGTCTGTGTTGGTTCACTTTTTTTTTTCTAATGAGTGTAGAAAGACTCCTTTGAGATTTGCTGAATAATTCAGACCATTAGAAACCTGTCAACTTAAACAATACCACCTCGGACCAGAAAAAAATACTGTGAGCAGCTATATACCCTGGCAGATGTTGAACTTGTCCTTGTTGTTAATTCCGCTTTGGGCAGATTTCCTTGCAAGTTTCCAGGAATCTCTCCATTTTAAGAAGGATAAATATAATTTAATATGCTCTAACTGGGGAATGCCTTCATTTTCGGGGTTGTTTTTTTTTTTTTGTATAGCAGGATTTCTTTTTTGTTAATTTCCCATAAGTTGTAATTGTAACTTAATATCTTTATTAAGTTTGCCAGCCTCAAATATTGAAAAACCACGAGTTGAACTAAAAAAAAAAATAAAAAAAAAATAATACATTCTAAAGTCTCTCTGTTTCCCTTTTGTGACGGTCTTTAGGGGGCACTAATATCTTCCTTTCAGGCTCCTGCCTAACACCATAAGGTTGAAAGAATAACATTTTAATGAAAATCCCAGCTGTTGGGGTTTTTTTCTTTTTTTTTTAATTACTTAATGCCATAAGTGGAAGATTTAAGAAAAGCATTAAATATTATGCAACTTGGGTAACTCTCATGATTTTTATATACCTTCCTCAAGTTAAAAAATATGCCTTGATATATTACAAATGTTATATATAGGTGACCTAAGCAAAACACAATTTGACAGACTTGCTTAGAAGTCCAGTATTTATCCTAGTGTGACATCCTGTGTATTGTAAAACTTGTATACAGCTTAGTTTAAGTATCAGCAGTATGATCCCAAACAGTTTTTGGTATCTTCTGCAGACTTACAGTATAGTCTCTCTTTTTTTAAAGAAAAGAATGTTTAAGTGCCTGACCTATCTTTTATAAATATTCAGTTTTTAAAAGGCAATTAGTTGATCTGTTGGATCAGTTAATGGCACAAGCAATGTTAGTTATGCAATATGAAATAACACCTGTGCTTTATAAATATTTATGGTAGCAGACCCCTTGAGTATATTGCTGTGACATGACTCCACCTTCAAATATTTCTCTACATTTGATAAGCTTTTGCTTTTTAAAATGCTTGTTTGGTGTCTTATGTTTGCAAATGCTTTAAACTAGTCTGTTAAACTATAGAAGTTTTATATTTCCACAAGCATTTTTTAATTTAAATTTTATTTCTTGAAAGTAACAAAATATATGTTAAAAAACAGTAATGCTTACACTGCAGTGTCTTAAAACTACTTTTGTTATCTTGTTGGATGGAAACGTTTTCCTGAGTAATTTATTATAATTGTGAAGTCATTTAAAATTTTATTACTTTACACCTGTTTCACCGTTCTTCTGTATGGGCATCTAAAGGATGGGAGTAGAGAAGAGGAACTAAAACAAAAAATCCTTGCATAATTAAAAGAATCACTGAAAATACACTAAATCTTGTGCTGATATTTATTTTCCTTGTAAACAATTAGTCTACTTGATATGTATTCTCTTACAAGATTAAAAATTGGTCCATGAAAGAGACTGAGATGCTCTTTTTATTAAGGTTTGTCTCATACTTTGTACGAGTTTTTGTAAACCCATAAGATACTGTGGCTTTTTCCATGTAATGTCAAGTGGTTTTCAGCACAGAGAGATCTTGGGTTTGGTTGGCATATGTCTGACCTTCTATCTTTTATGGTATACTGTTACTTCCCTCACCTAATACGTTGTTCTTCACAATCTTAGCTTTCATTGAAAAAAAAGTAAGTTTCTAGCTTTTACAGTTGTGAAGAAAGTTTCAGAAACTGGGAACCAGGTTTAGCTGATGCACACATGATTCTAGCGAGAGCTTAGAACAGTAGCTCAGAGGTGTGAGCTGCCCCTTTCACCTCAGTGAAAAGTTAAAAATGATCAGCATTCTCCTTGGTGGCTTCAGATAGGATGAACTGAAATACTTTTCCATTTTGAACTCAGTCAGGTCACTTAGCTCTCTGTGTTTCACCTTTGATTTAATCCCTGGTATTCTTATTTTAAATGAGTGTTTTGATGTAGAGAACTGCAGTGGCCTAGCAGTTAAAACACCAGCCAGAGGCCTGGGTTCAACTCCTGTTGCCACTGGGACCTGTGTGACACTGGGCAAGTCAGTTACAGTATGCCTGTGCAGCAAAAGGAAGGTGTGTTTGTAGTATATGCTGGCCAAGTTTAACTAGCATGGGTAACAGCAACTAATGAAGATGTGAAGTACAGGCTCTAGCATGGGCTAATAACCAGTGTCAAAATTGCTGAGGGTTTGTACTTGGGTTTCCAGCCTGTGTAAAACACCATACCTTCACATTTTCACTCTTATTATTCACGCTATCTATTTTAAGTGGGTGTTAAGTGCTATGTTAAATCAGACCTTTATTTATTGACATGGACTTATCCTTACTGTCTCTGTGAGTTGGCACACTATCTGTAAAATGAGAGCAGCACTGCTTTTTTTATGTCACAGAGGTGTTATGAGCATAAACAAATTAAAGATTATGAAGTGCTGAGATGTTAGTGATGGGGTTCATACTATAAAACAGGTAGTGTTCTGTAGACCAGAAATGTGCAAATACGGGCCATGGGCGGCTCACCAAGGCATTTTGCCTGGCACGCAGTGTGGGCTCAGACCTGTGCTGTCACTGCCCTGTGATCCCAATCCCAGTCCTTCCCTGTCCCACTCAAATGCTGCTCTGTGCCCACCCATGACCCCATCTCAGCTGCCCAGCCATGCACGCACTCCATTTAAGGAGTTCTGGTGACTTGTTGTGGAGGGGGGGGGTGCTGATCTTGCCCGCGACCTCGCTGAAACTCCCTAAGTGGCCCTCCGGCCAAAATAATTGACCATCTCTGCTATAGACTATCTCCGTGGAGAGGGAGTATAGAGCTCTTCCACTTGGGGTGTTTGATAGGGCTGCTTGCTCCTTTCTGGGTAGCTAAAGCCCAAAGGGGTTTTAGTAGTGCTTAGGGAAATGACTGATTGACTTCTATATTAATGTGTAATAGAGGAGGCTCCATGCACTTCTCTCTGTTTATACACTAATGCAAGGGCTACTTTGTGGTCTTTGTATTGCAGTCCTATGCATTTAAAACATGATTTTAACTTGTAGGACTTAATTTCTCATGCAGATGTTTTAGTAATTAATATCTATTTTCACTGGTTAACTTAATAAGGAACGGGCTAAAGGGAACATGACAATGTGTTGTCCCGAAAGAAGAGCTGTCAGATTGGAGGGAAGTTAGTGGAGTTTCTCAAAGATGGGTTCTGAGATGAGTAGAGGTGCATCAATACATCGGTCCAATATTGGATTGGCACTGATATAAAGAAAACTGGCTGTATCAGATATCGGCCCAATGGGGCTGATAAGTGCCTGTGCTGTGCACAGTCACAGCGCAGCAGTCAGGCAGCAAGGAGCACAGCCAGCAGCATGGAGAGCTGCCTCCAGCTGGTAAGTCCGGTGTGGTGGAAGGGGAGAGGGGAGGGAAGAGGCATGGGGGAGGGGAGATCAATGCCCCCCATGGTAAGGGGG
>NW_005842033.1:2717503-2723911 GCF_000455745.1 Alligator sinensis | reverse complement strand
CGAGCTGTTTTTCTGCCCCCCCCACCCCTGCCTGGGCAGCCCCTGCCCCCTTCCTCAAGTGGAGGGCATTGATCTGCCCCCCGCCATGCCCCTTTCCTCCTCCTTCCCCGTCTACCACACCGGACATACCAGCTGGAGGCAGCTCTATTGGAAATCGGATTGGTATCGGCTGATAAATATCAGCTATCAGTATCAGCACCAAAAATCTCAATGCACTCCTAGAAATGTCTTATTTAATATTTTCATCAATGTCTTAAGCATAAAAAACAGAAATGTATCAATGAGACTTGCTGATAACACAAAGCTGGGAAGCATTGCCAGTACAGATGATGACTGGAATATATAGAAAGAACTGGGTGACCTGGAGGACTCAAGTAACAGAAGTTAGTTAAAATGTAATAGTGCGAAGTTCCATGTCATGCACGTGGGGGCTAATAACAAGAATTTTCTCTTATAAGCTTGGGCCTTATTAGGAAATGAACTTGGGTGAAACACCCAAGTTTATTACTCAGTTACAGGCTGGCTATTAGCCATCAATGTGATGTGGCCATGAGAAAGCAAATGCAACCCTAGGAAACATCGGGCAATTTATTTCCAGCAGACAGGGATATATTAATACCCTTGTTCAAGCTGCTGTTGGGATCTAGTTTGGATATTGGAACTCTTCTTATCACCCAGGTTCAAAAAAGATGAATTTCAACTGGAACAGGTACAGAGATCGGTGGTCAGGAGAAAAGGAAGCCATCATGATAAGATGAAAAGAGGTTGGCTTGTTTTGCCTAGCAAAATGAAAGGTGAGAGGAGATATGATTGCTGTTTAGAAATATGTTGGAGGAGTTGGGAAAGGGTTTGGGCATCTTAGAGAGAGAAGAGCTGTTTAAACTAAAGAACAGTATTGGAACAAGAACAAAAGTATAAACTTTTATAGATTTTAGGCTGGAAATTAGAAGAAGGCTTCTGCCCATTAAGGTTCTAGAATAGCTGCTAAATTGAAGTAGTGGGAGCAAAAATCCTTGCTATTTTAAAGTTGGATTATATGACATGGTTGCTGTGGCAACAGGAACCTAGACACTCAGACCCTAGAGGTTCCTTACAGTCCTCTGTTCTATATTTGTAAAACATTTCTCCAAAAAGGCTACTGTAAATTATCTTAATTTTTTAAAGAGTTTTTAAAGAAACTACTGGGAGGTGGATGTGGAAATGCATGCATTTAAAAGGAGCGTAAAAGCCACCTTAACCAGCTAAATAGGTATAGCATAGATACAGAACATCCAGTCTCATAGAACACCTTTCTGCTGTATCTGAAAACTAAAAAATAAAAGCAGCTCTTGGAACTTGCTTTCAGATTTTACTAAGGTCAGTAGGAATCATAAAAGCAGTGCATCGTTGTATGAACAGTTAGAATTTGTCTGAAGTTAAATGTGCTAGGATAAAATATTTAGAAGAGTAAGGAAAACTTCATATGTCAGTGCAGGAAACAAACTGCACTGAAACTTGAAGGTTTTTGGGGGACGGATAAAAACTCTTATGGCTAGCTTGTGTCTATATAGTGGCACTTCACTTTAATAGTGGATTTTGGGTTTTTAATCAGAGAATTTGTGAGGGGTGGGGTTTTTGTTTTTGTTTTTTTTAAACAGAGAAAACCAGGATCCCTGCTTATGATTCAAATATGCTCAGCACAGAAATGTCCCATTTCAGTAACAGATATAGTTGCAGAACTCTGAAATTTAATTTTTTTTTAAATGCGTAACTACAGACTTAGCAGCCTACCCTTGGGTACTGAGATTCTGCAAATGTTGCCAGTTGTATAAAAATACATTTCATCTTACACCAGTTATTTAAGAACAAATTAATTCAATCTGAAGGCTGTTGTAAGTCAGTGTATCTTTTTGTGGGATGCTGAGAACAAAACCAAAAAAACCAAGCTTTTGTAAAATAAAAATAAAAAAAAAAGAGAAAAAAAAAGGCACTGTTTTTAAAGAGAAGTTTTCATGACTGTAACATTCCAGCTGTGGCTTTGGAAGCTGTAGGTTTCCCAAGACGTCGTATACAAAGATGTTAGGTGTATTAATGAGTTTAAAAAAAAAACAAAAACACTGAAGCTACCTTCAAGCAAGCAAACCTTTATTCAGCAAACTTTCTATTAGCTTTCCTCTGGAACTTTCGTGGTAACTCTGGAATGCCGGGTCAAACAACAGCCTAGTCATAGAGTATTCCCTGGTGGCTTTGAAGCATTATGGCAGGCCGTCTAGGCTAATCATTTCAAGCGGCCCATGGAAAACCACTTTCTGGTGAAGTCTGCATCATACTGTTCCACCAATGGAAAAAATTGAACACAAGGAGGGTGTGTAGCTTGCAGACAAAAATACATCCAGCATAGCACAGGATCTGTTTTTAGCTCATAACGGCTGAACATTTTGAAGTGTTAGACACAGTTTCCTGGCTTACCAGGGACAGAAAGAAAGTGAGAGCCTGTGTACAGGCTACAAAATTTGGTGAAATGTTAGGGAAAACGGGCTGAAGCAGGGGCTTTGGTTAAGGTAAGTCTGGTGGGCAGCAAAAACTTGGGTGGAAGGGAGCTGTCAGTCAGACTCAAGAATAATAATGATAATTAAAAAAAATAGAGGGAGTTAAAAGAACTTTGAAAGTTATAGGCACAACAAACAGTTTCTGTGTCTACTACTTTATACTGTGCTTTTTCTCCCACAAAACTCTTATCAGAGGTTTGTTAAACTTAGTTGTTTTAACTGCTGAATGAGCCTTGTCAAAATCATCTTAGTGCCAAGATCCATGGCTCAGTTGTAGTAGCTATCTATACATCTCTGAAGTCTTTAGATCATATATTTTAGCAGTTTTATTCAGTCAATAATATTAAAGAAACTTTCCTAATCCGTAGTAATTAATGTATAGGCAAGATACTTCATTCCTTCCTTGAATTTGGTCTATTTGGTCCCATAACTTAAGCAACTTAAAATATGCATCATTAACTTGTCAGAAGTTATCTTTCTTAGTGCTTTAAGTATTTTTAAATTGTTAGAGCAAAAGTGGCTTTTAGAAGTTCTAATGTTATTGAATTGGATAACTGCAACGTGGAGGTTCTTCTCGTTTGAGAGATGGAGTGAGGGGGGCTTCTTAACAGGTTTTGTTACTTTGAAACTCTTCCCGCTAGGGATTTGAATAACTTACCGAGTAAAAGAACCGTTAAAAGGCTAATTCAGTAGTCCAGAAAAGGAAGATAAATCTGCAAAGAAAGCAGAAAAAGAGGAAGCACCTTATTTTAAAGAAAATGATTAATTGTTCTTGTGGTGCAGCAAGAGTTTGCCCATGCAATACTGCATTCTGTTGATGTCATGGTGTTACTTTTGCATATTCGCAATTTCATACGTGACTCTGGAGATCACGTGTCTTTTCCCCTTGGAGTCAGTGATTTCTTCAAACTGTAATATGTAGCAAATTACCAGGTTGAAGCTAGGGATGGAAAGATCTTGTTTCTGGTGTCTCTTAATGAGACACTGTATGCGTAGATCTCTTCGAGAGGAGAGAGAGTATTGCAGTGCAGCAACTGGGAGGGTATTCTACAACTGCTAGGATAATCAAGTGAGCCTTTTAATGGGGCCCTTGGGTCGTGTCCTGCCAGTGTTCTTTCCTTTTCTCTGACAGTAACGCTGTGATGCAATGGTGTTACTAAAAAGAAAGCCCGAAACTGTATTTGTGCTGCAGGGTTCTTGGAATACTAAAGCCCTGTCTGTTTTTAATTTTCTGACAGACTGTCTCAAGTTTGATTGCAGAGACCAACTCCCAGATTCTCTGTCCTCAAATAGCTTTGGGCCAAAGGTGTAAGTTTACTTTGGAATTGACACCTTCAAGTGTCTATCCATGGGTAAACTGAACAGCAGAAAAGTGTGCCAAATGTAGCATTTTAGGGGAGGGAAGGTGTGCTGGTGTAAATAGGGTTAGATGTCTGATCAAGAGCCCTGTGTTGGACCTGTGATGTGTTTGTCTGCCAAATGTAGCCCTGCTTGGGTTGGGCCCGTAGGCAGCAGAAGGCCAGGGCTAACAGGGTGTACCCCCCACAAACTTATTTCGCAGCGGGTAGTAACAGCAGCACCACCCTCATGCCCTGCCACCTCAGTGCAATGCCCAGCGCCACCGCTGCGTACAGCACCATCACTTTCCAGCCCCACAACAGCCCTGCAGGGGAGAAGGGGAGGGGTCAGTCCCCCCAAATAATATTTTCTCTTGCTGCCTATGGTCAGGCCCCCCTGCCTTATTGTTGTCTTCAGTTGGTTTCTTATGCCAAAGCTGGCAGAAGCCCCAGTATACACCCATTTTGGCACTCCACTCAAGCTGAGTTGCTGAGACTATTCACAAAGTGCTGTTATAGGGTTCCTATGTGCTGATGGAGCAGCTTAGGGGAGCAGGAGTGGCACTGAGGTTTGCTCAGATGCCTTTTGAATTTTCCTGCTACATAGTTTTCTTTCAGTTGTGAATGCAGACCTGTCTGAGAGTTAGGAATGACTATTTTTGCATCTGCTTTTTTGAAACTATCTGTTGAGAGCAGAATGACAACTCCAGCTTAAGAGTATGGGTACCTTTTGAAATATACTCACAACTGCTTAAATGCCACCATTGTTTGGACAGCAGACTGGCACAGCAAGGTCCAATTTGTAGTTCTGACACATGAGACGTGCAAGAAGTTAAAGCAATCAAAGCTACTGCTACCAAAAGGTGAGCTGTGTGAGTTCAGGTGACTATATCAATAGATCCTATTCTTGTCTCTGCAGGGGAAGTGTGTGGGTCAAATAGGGGAGACCATTCTATTTGCTGTTCTGACTGGCTATCACAGCCAACTGTCCAAACAGAGGCTGGGAGCTTTTGAACCGAATGAGAGACTTGGGTATCCTAGTCATCATCTCTGTGCTGATTTGAAATGTTCTCAATCCAAGTTTAATGAAAGAAGTGCTGCAGAGTATATACTGTCTGAATCTCAGGCTGGTCTTGGCTATCTCTTTATAGTTTTTGAGTAGGTGTATTTGAAAAAACTTTCAGATGACTACGTAGCTGTCAGTGGTAGCATTTTACACAGCTAAATGTGCTGCTGCTTGCATACTATTTGTATTAGTGCCAACTGAAATTGGGGTCCAGTTATTCTAAGGGCTCCTAGTACAGGTGATTAAGAGAGAGTCTGTACGCTAAAGTGATATCGGTCTAAATGGATGTGACAGATGCAGGAAAATAGTGGGATTTTCAAAAACACCTAAGTGAGTCTAGAAGCATCTGCTCCATTGAAAGATAATGGTATTTGTGTTCCAGGTCAGTTAGGCACCTTTGAAAATGCAAGTCTTTATGCTTGGCTGTCCCGTGACCTAACCACAGACTGTATCCTGCTTGTATAGTTGGGTTCAAAAATGGATTAGATAAATACATGAATGACAGGTCCATTGGGGGGTTCAGTTAGATCAGATAGTCAGGGATGTATCCTCTGACATCCCTAAACCAGTGAAAGTTGATGCCAGGGGAAGGTATGGATCATTCGAGACATGCCTCATTTATATACTTTCCCTCTAAAGCAGTCGTAGTTAACCTTCTGTGCCTTTGTGACAGATTGGGTCCCATGAGCCAGGATTGAGCTCCATACCACCTCCTGGAGTCAACCCCTATATCCTTGGATAGGGCCTCGGGCCAACTCTATGCAGATTCAGCATGCTATCCAGCCTGCCTGGCTCACCATCGGTCTGGAAATTTGACATCAGGGGAGCAGCAATTTCTGCCACCATTCCTTTGCTGCCAAATTTTTGGACCCCTGCAGACCATATGGCGTGGCTCTGCAAGGTGGATCTGGCCCATGAGCTGGGAGTTGAGCACCCCTGCTCTAAAGCACTACTGCTTGCCATTGTTGGAGATGTGATACTGGGCTAGAAACATTGGTCTGACCCAGTACCATGCTGTTATGTTCTTAAACTATATCAGTTGCTTCCACATGATGGGGATCACAAGTTGTGAGCAGGAGGAGGTTGGAAAGTTTTACAAAACTAGCTTATAGAAACAGTTCAGTTTGCTGACAGGCACTGCAGTGCAGGACCCCGTACTCCCAGGATCTGTGTGTAGAGCAGGGATGGGCAAAATATGGCCCGTGGGTCAGATGCAGCCCACAAGGGCATTCTATCCAGCCCATGGGGCCCCTAAAAAAAAATGTAGAAAATTAATATTTCTCTGCCCTTGGTTCCTGTCAAAAATGCAGGAACCAAGGGCAGTAGGACCCAAGGGAAGCCCGGCAGGCTCCCGCAACAGTGGGGCCTCCCGACCGTGCCCCCCCAGCTGGAAGGCCCAGCCGGGGTTTCTGGGCTGGGAGCATGTGGCTGCCCTGGCACGGGAAACTCAGGTAAGCGAGGTGGGGGGGGGGGGCGG
>NW_005842033.1:2710944-2717341 GCF_000455745.1 Alligator sinensis | reverse complement strand
TCCAGAGCAGGCACAGGCAGTCCCATGTGGGTTGTAAGCAGCTGCAGCGTGGGGCACCAGGCGTGGGTGGGGAGGGGCTGCTTTTCTCTTCCCCCCCCATCCCCCACCCCCCCTGCTCAGCAGCAGCTTGTAACCCAGCCCCACTGCCAGGCTTGGCAGTTTTGATGGGTTACAAGCTGGTGCTGAGCATGGGGAAAAGTGAACCCTCATCTGCCCCATGGCTGGCATCCTGCCCTGCAGGTCCTTGCAGCCTGCATGTGCCTGCTTGGGACAGCCCCATGCGGGCTGCGAGTGGCTGCAGCAGGGAGCACCGGCCTTGGGGCAGGCAAGAGCCCACTTTTCCCCATGCTCAGCACCAGCTTCTTCCGTGCTGGTGAGCAGGGGGTCGGGGCTCTGCACTGCCCCCTGCCTATACCATGGGGTTGGGGGGCACTGGGTGTGAGCGGGTGGGGAGCCAGTGGGAGCACAGAGCCCGCACCGGTGTCCTGGGGCCAGTGCCAGTGGGGCCCAGAGCAGTGTGGCAGGAGTGCGGGGTCCCAGCTGGCAGTGGGCCAACTCCCCCCTCATGGCTGGGGCAGCCCAGCCTGGCTCCACAAACCCTTGCTGGCCTGTGCCCCGCTCTGGGCCCCACCAGTGCTGGCCCTGGGACATTGGTCCCAAGATTGTGACCAGGGGGTGGGGCACCTGTCAAGGGGCGGGGCTACCCATGCGGCCTTTGACAGCCTGCCAAAATTAGGTAAGCAGCCCTCCGCCCAAAATAATTGCCCGCCCCTTGTTTAGAGTACTTTGAATACCTTGAAAACTTTACATGGCATCGATCCACATCAGTGTTTCTCTCTGTGAAAGGAACTATCAGCTTTTCAATGACTATGGTAACTACACTAGCTAAAATTTGAACTGCTTTTCCTGTTTGTTTGGTTTTTTTTTATTGCACTTAATGGCTTTTATTTAAATGGATGTGCACTTTAGCTGTTGTGTATGAATTCAATAACATTTACAAATGATGAAATTTTATTTTTCCTGGGGAAGAGAAATGTGTCTCCAGAGATATAGATTGTATCAGCTTTAGTGTAATAGGATAAAAATCTCCAAGCTTGAATCCAGCTTCCATATAGCTCTAACTTGAAAACTGTACAATGTAACTTAATTATATTGTATATGTCTTGGCCTCAGGAGAATGATTTATGTAAAAGAAAAAATCAATGGGCATGGCGCATATAGTTAGGTAGAACATAATCTGAAAGGAGTGGTGTAGATTTTTTGGGCTGATTTTTCTCATATGTAAAAATTACTAAAAAAGTGTGTTGGGTGTTTTTGGTTTGATATGCGACATCAGAGGTCCGGTCTCAGCATAGGTTTGATTTAATGATTTTCTGCCTGATGCTGCATTACTGTCTTTTGTGAGAACAGTTGTTGTTACATTTGTTTTATAATTTCATTGGTGATCTACAGAATAATTTAGGGCTCCTATATGCATTCAGGGAGGCTGCTCTGATGCTCTGTAATTACAGCATGCAGGAGTAGACTCAATTCATTGAGTCTGCTGGAGCATGGTAATTACTGCGCTCCAGCAGACTCCAGCGCCATGTGTATCAGTGTCCCTGTGCTGAAGAACAGTGGCGGGGCACTTTAAAGCTCATTCAATGAGTTTTAGTTCAAAGCATCCCCACTGCCATTTTTCAGCGTGAGGACGCTGATGCACCTGATGCTCCAGGCGCTTTTAATTAGCGTGATTCTTGGAGCTGCACTAATAAAGTGCCTCCCTGCCTCCCAGAGCATGTCTATAAATGACTTCAGTTTTTTAGCTCTGGGAAATGCAACTCTTTAGAGTAAAATAAGTGAAGTAGATGCATATGCTGGCTTCAAATGACATGGTTGGGGCTAAATAATCCCATAAAAAAAGACATACTTGTGGTGTTTTGGTTATTCATTCCTTGAATACAGTGGTATATAATGCAAAATATTCTGCCAAGAACACCACGGTACAATTATTATGGTGTACTTACATAATAGGAATGTGATTGGGACTGTAGGAATCAAAAATCTGCTTCTTATTTTCTGAAAGCATGATCAAAATGCATAGTTCTCAAATACGGTAAACTGCTTCTAGTAAGAAACTGAGCTTTTACATTAGCAGTAATGCTAATATGCATCCTTGGTTCTTTTACACCAAAATTCATGTGTATGTCTTTGTTTTGTTTTTTGTTTTCTCAAGTGACATCAAACTTGCATTCTGGCTTTCTATGTCAGTGCCGTATTGTGCGGCAACCCAAGTGGACAAAGGATATAATTTAAAAACAAAGTGCTTCTTATAATATATCTTTGTGGAACTCAAAAAAACACATGCACTCATCTTTCCTACACAAGCCATAGATGATAGAAGAGCTGAGAGACAGATATAGATCACTTGAAAGACTTGGTAGGATGTAAGCCATTTTAAAATTGATGGTGTTTTGACTCTTAGGCAAAGGAGAGTCCATCTGTGATTTGATCTTAAAAGAAAACATATTAGAAATTGCCGTGTCACTGAAAGAAGCCATTTGTAATTTGATTGCCTTGAGCTAAAGGAAGCTAGGAAGCAGTTTCTTTTCAAGTGAAACCCATTGCATCTCAGAGCACGTCAGTTGCAAAAGAAATTAACAAATTGGCAGATTTCTTATGAGGGAGCAATATTTTTTATTACTTTGAAATACTTTCAAATGCTGCATAATTGCAGCACAACTAATCTAGATGACAGTTTCCTATGGTTCTCTTATTTGACACAGGTCAGCTGTGCTTGTGAAAATGCTGGCAGCACCATGTCTTCCCTGTAGTCCAGCTTTTCAGTAGATATTGTCATTGCATTTTGCAGATGGCAATTCTCAAGTACCTCTGTTGGGAATGTGTTTCTTAAAGAAAATATAGAACAGAAATATTCCATGACTCTTTGCGTATACTTGGTACATCTGTTTCACATGCCTGTACATATGAATACATAAAATGTAGTTATGGCTTGTTAAGGACAGCCTGCCTTCCAAAATTGATATCAAATAGCAACTGGATGGAGGGCTTTTCAGTCTGGGGCGTTTTTGCTTGATGATCAAAGTATCCAAAGCAGCCATCCTTAGCATTCAATACACTACCAAACTAAGATCTATAAAGCAATCATCATCATCCCCCTCTCTCGTCTACAGACATGAAACGAGGGTGACCCACCATTGCCATCTTGAGCCTGGAAAGGTATCACCAATTATGCCTCCAGAAAATCCTCCACATTAAAAATGTCTAAAAAGCTGCATGTAATGGCAATCAGAATATAAAAACCCTGTCTCTCACATCTTCTTGGAGAATATGTACAAAATCCAGGAATACTGCACACTCAAGTTTAAATTCTGGCTAGCAAAAGTATAGTCATTTGAGTTTATTTCATCATTAGGTCCCTGACTTGTTTGTCCTTTGTAAAAGATCCTTGCTTTTCTTGTGTTTTGAACTCGGTTTAGACTGCACTTTTTTGTAATTAATAGCAAAAGTAGAGACTAGTATGTTTGGCTGCAAAGCAAATTATCCTTACTGACATTCCTTAAGGATTTTCAGACCATAGGGGTTCTTGATTGAAGCACTGGTGTTGCATACCAGGGGTTGTCAGCTGAGGCCAGAATATATAGCTAAAATAATCCTTTCTGGCCTTAAAACCTGTAATAGTGTCCAGCACTTCCGTTCAGTCTCTTTGACTCTGCATTAACCATCCCTCAGGAAGTTCTTTTAGAGGCCAAATTGCTGAACTTAACAATGGACAGTTATTTAAGGTTGAAGGTCTGTTCAGGGAATAATTTCTTTAGATCCTTCTTCAGGAACAATATTTATTATATTCTGTTGCACCTCTCTGGTATGGATCTTTCTCTCTGTCTCTTTTTGTCAAACATAACCAAATATGAACAAAAGCTGTAAGCAAGCAAGTAAATGGAACAGAAGATTTTCCACAACATCTCCCACCAGAAATCAGAGCCAAGTACTCCTAAGTGCTTCTATAACAGAAAGTACTAATGTTGTGGTGGTGGAGTAGCCATGATGGTGCGGGGAATATGCACAGGGCAATGTTTAATTTAATAATATCTTTTTATTGGACAGGTTTGGGCCAGGTTTGGGCTTGTCTAACATTTTTCCCAACTATCTAGTTGGTCCAATAAAAGATAGTGCCAATCAAATCTTGTTTTCCACAAGAGAAATTGGAAAGTGCACACCCTTTAGAGAAGCTAACTGCAGTAAAGAAATCTATTGTTCATCTATTAGCATGAGCTCCCATTTGATTGCTCTTCCTGTAGACTCTAGGGTTACATCCAGATGAGCGTGGCTGTGCGGTATGTGGCGCTGCAAACGCATACCACACATTTAGATATTCTTCATGCTGCAAGGGCATGGTGCCCGTGCTTGCGCTGCTCCCCATTTTTTTTTTTTTCCCTGTGAGGGTTTTTTAGATCCCTGGATATCCAGGGGTCAAAAAAAAAAACGTGGAAAAAAGTGGAGCAGCGCACTCATGAGCAGTGCACATTGCTCAAAAGCAGAGCTGAGCTGCCTGGAGCCATGCTTGGGCTGCCGGTCAGGCTTCGCCTGGCAGAATCACCTCTGCTGCAGCCTTGGAGGTGCCTAGGATCATAAGTAAGGCTGCTGGGCTCGTCTGGACATGGCCCTACAGTGTGTTCAGTTGTTTCAGTCTAGAATTTGAGAACAATATAGGCACTGATAGAATAGTAAAAAAAAATTTTCTTGACTTTCTAGATTGGCAGTCAGCAGTATTTTCTAGTGGCTGAAAATAACACGGAGACAGCTTAGTGTTAGGACCCAGTCATTGCTTCTCCCTGCCACTGGGCTGCAGTGCAGCATGGTGTGGTGCAGCGTGCTGCTAAACATTGCTGGCTCCATGGACTGTAGTTGCTGACCCCTACAAATGCATGCCTCCTTCCATGCACATTACTTTTGCTTGTCAACTTTGAGTTCACGTAGGTGAACATTGTGAAAATGATAGTTCGATGAGTGATTGCTCACCCACCCTATTCCTATAATGTTTTCTAGGAGTGCAGACTGGCATATAAAATTGCTTGCTACCAGAGAGAACTATAAGGTACCATTTTTTCAGCTACTGTCTTGAGCAAAAGACTTGTCACTTCAAGGTCATCAGCAGAGTAGAAAGACGTGGTAATGTAGTCTTTCTGGACTTTAGGAAGGCCTTTGACACTGTCTCTCACCCCATCCTCATTAAAAAATTAGGCGACTGTGGTGTCGATGCCTACACAGTCAGATGGGTCACAAATGGGCTGGAGGGCTACACCCAGAGAGTGGTGGTGGATGGGTCATTTTCGACTTGGAGGGATGTGGGCAGTGGGGTTCCCCAGGGCTCGGTCCTCGGGCCCACACTGTTCAACATCTTCATTGACGATTTGAATGAGGGGGGTGAAAAGCACCTTGTTCAAGTTCACCAAGACGTGGGGAGAAGTGAGCACACTAGAAGAGAGGGACAGGCTACAACTAGATCTGGACAAGTTACAGAGGTGGGCAGATGAGAATAGGATGGGTTTCAATATGGACAAGTGCAAGGTGTTGCACCTGGGGAGGAAGAACCAGCAGCATACCTACAGGCTGGGGATCTACCTTCTTCTCCGCCTCCGTGCTGACAAGGATCTTGGTGTCACTAGTGATTCCAAGATGACCATGGGCCGCCAATGTGGGGATGTGGTCAGTAAGGCTAACCACACCTTGTCATGCATCCACAGATGCATCTCAAGCAGGTCCAAGGAGGAGATCCTCCCCCTCTATGCGACACTGGTCAGGCCGCAGTTGGAGTACTGCGTCCAGTTCTGGGCGCTGCACTTCAGGAGGGATGTGGACAACATGGAGAGGGTCCAGGGTCACTCATGATCAGGGGGCAGCAGGTCAGGCCCTATGAGGAGAGGCTACGAGACCTGAACCTATTCAGCCTCCACAAAAGAAAGCTGAGGGGGGAATCTGATGGCTACCTATAAACTTGCCAAGGGGAACCAGCAGGCAAAGGGAGAGTCCCTGTTCCCCTGAGCACTACCGGGGGTAACCAGGAACAATAGCCATAAGTTGACTGAGAGTAGATTCAGGCTAGATATCAGGAGGCACTACTTTACTGTCAGGGCGGCTAGGAGCCGGAACCAACTTCCAAGGAAAGTGGTGCTCACTCCTACCCTGGGGGTCTTCAAAAGAAGGCTAGACAGCCACCTAGCCGGGGTCATTTGACCCCAGGATCCTTTCCTGCCTAGGGCAGGGGGTCAGATGATCTGCTTAAGTCCCTTCTGACCCTACCGACTGTGAAACTATGAAATTTGGGGCTCATCTCACATTTGTGTCCTAAATTGCCTTTCTGCCCTTGGTAAGACGCTCTTTTTTTTGTCTTCTG
>NW_005842033.1:2702186-2710934 GCF_000455745.1 Alligator sinensis | reverse complement strand
ACGCTCTTCTTTTTGTCTTCTGGCTGACTTTTCCAATGTTGACCAATTCTCTCAAACCAGAAAATCTCTTTTGTAGACCTTGACATGCGAGAAGCAATATGAAGCTTCAGGATTTTTCCAGCACTACATTTAGCATGGGTGTATCAGCATAACTTCCAATTACCAACTAGGTAATTATTGTGCATGCTTCTCCTGTTGAACCTCCTCTTACTGCACGGAAAAAGACTATTTGTAATGTTTTATACTCGGCCTTGAAGGAAGCTCTTACCTTGCTGAAAAATTAAGGTTGTAAGCAAATGGACTGTGGAGGGAAAGCATCATGTAGGACTCTTTCAGCAACATCTCTCTTTTTCAGGGCAGTTCACAAATTCTAATCTGTGCAAAATTATATATATGAGCTTGAATATTGCTAAGAGACTCTTTGTCCTATCAAGTTATTGGTCTCCATGCTTGTGGGTGGAAGCATGATGACTATGTTGATCAGCCCTTATTATAAAGTATTCATTAGCTTAAATATTTACTTTCTGGTAATTTTCTAAGGGTGACGTTGCTTTCTGATCTGGTCTCGGATTCCTTTGTACTGTTCTTTTTAGCACCATAGCAGTGATACTACATGCTTTTAGGCTTAAATTCTCTTTCCTGAAGGGGATTGGTAGATTTTAAAATGGGGTTTATGAAGGACTTAAATGATGCACTGATCTTACGTTGGTCCTATACATGGGGGTGTTTCATTTGTAGTACCCAACAAGATAAATGAAGATGACCAAAATGTTACATGAAAGTAGCTGTAGTAGATAAATTCATGTCTGCACAAGGATGCAGTTAAAATTTGTTTAAGTAGGACAACCCCATGGGTGGTCAGGAAATCATCCTCAGGCATAGAAATCTACTAAATTGCTATGTAAAGATGCTACAGATGCTTCCTTTTTAGGGTTGGGTACAGGTGTTACATTTATCCCAGGTGATTCACCATGCTCTTGGTAGAAATGACAAGTGTACAAGTGTTTGCTCAGTTTCTCCCAGTGGTAACGTGTCCTTTCCGAGAGATTTTTCATGCGTCAACTTGGAAGGTCTCCCTTGCGAGAGAATTTTTCTCTTGTAAAAATGCTCTTGCAAGAATACCCGAGTTTCTCTCATCTCTTCTATGGACATGTTCTCAAATAACCTTACAATAACAAGATACATCTTTCTGGGGTACCCATCGTGGAGTCTGTAGTTCTAGTTCTGCAGAGAGAGCATGGAGAAGAGAATCCTCCTCTGGTTTTAAATTTAGGGAAGTCTCAACATCAGCAGTAGCATTGTACTGGACAAAGAAAGATGACCGGACCCAATTTGTCACGCTGTGTTTGGTATGTTGTCCTGCTGAGCATAACTAGCTCAGGAAGCTTTGTCACCCTTGGCTGCAGTGAGCCACACAATAAACAGTTTGTTGTTTAGTTACGAAAACTTCTTTTCCTCTTTGTGCTGTTGCTTCTTGTAAGCAAATCTAATACCAAAAATATTATTGGTTTTGGTTTCATAATAAATGCTTTTTCACTTAATATGTTTGGAAATGCAAAATTAGTCTTTGCTTTTTGCATAAAGTATGGGTCTTAGTGAGGTGAGTGTTAGGTAAAATATCTTTAGAAATCTATATTCTCAAATGTTAACAAGTGATGGGGGGGAATTACTTTAAGGCTGCAAAGTGATTCTCTACATGTGTTCTCTTTATTCCGAAGAAGGGCACTATTTTATAACATTTGTGTAGCAGTTTGGCATCCTGCCACAGCTGGAGGTGTTTGTGATGGAGCCCTGTGGGTATTAATGATGGGGTGCAGCTGGGTTTGTTTTTTCTTAGCCAAGAGGGACTGATAAAATATTATGTGGAAGATCAGAAAGATGTGAAACTATGTTCCTAGTTGCTGGGTTATGATTTGCATTAATTATTGGGTGTGGTGAGGGTTTCTGGAATGGTCCTGGTATAGTTGCATTTTTTAAGAGTCAAGGAACACAGGGTGAAGGCATAAGACTTATTTTTGTGGAATATGTATATAATTGAAAGTAAAAAAAAAAAAAAAAAAAATTGGGGTTTGTATCATGCTTGAGCCACACAGTAAATATGTGATTTTAATGAAAGAAAAGAATAATAGGAGCTAGCTTTGTTTATGAGACGTATCCATCTCCCCCTCCCTCCTTCCTCCCCCCCGTGCACTAATGGGAGAATATACTGCTTGTGCTGGGATAAAAAGATACCATGGAAAATATTTTTTTTACTCTTAACGTGTAAACAGACTGTTGTTTCCACTTCTAGAATTAAGAGTTTCAAAATACATCACCTTCCAAAATCAAAGAAACGGAAACTACTGGAGCCCAGTTCTCTTTCTCAGTATTGTGCTGCATTTAGCACCAAACCAGTTCCCCCAACTCACCTATGTTGTAGTTTATGGAAAGACAATCTTTCTACAGATTTAAAACAACAGTGACTCCATCTGATTTTGAAGTTGCTAGTCTTGCAGTTGTTGTGATTTTCTAATATACTGGTGTAAAAGTTTCAGGATATTTTTGCTGTCTGAATTGCCAGGGGGGTGAGAACAGTCTCTTCTCACTATTTCTGTGGATTTTGTTGACTCTGTTGTTGTACTGTTCACTATTTTTTGCACTGACTGTGACCCTAGTCTACAGACACTGCCCTTAGCTAACCTTATTCATTCACCCATTATGTGATATGTGTATTGTATAATATCTTAATAAAAGAAGTTGTATCAGTGGCTTGAGTCTCAAAGAACTGAATGCCTAGCTTTTGAGGTCCATAATAGCAGCCTGTTCACTCTCCACTCTGTTAAAAGGATTACCCATCCAGTGCACAATCTCTATAGGGACCAGATGGTCTTTTTGCTTGCTTCTTTAGACAAATTTGGTTCAGTTTCCCCTTATGAATAGAAATAAGCTACTCCAAAGTCTCCTTGTGAATGCAGTTTATGCTTCTAATGTAGATTCTGAATATAAACTACCTCCTACTGGAATGATGAGAACAGTTTTCCCAAGGTTTCACACTTAACCAGAAGTTAGGGACTTGATAAAGTTTTGGTATTTGCCCCCTGCAAACTTATGGTAGCTTTTTTTTCATTTTAAACTTAACATTTTTTTCCTTTTTTTGTCAACTTAGTGCTGTGTATGCTGCTTTATTTATGGTTTTATAGGCCTTTGCAGTTATTAAAAAGAAAAACCAAGAGACAGGTTTTTATCATAAGATTATATCCAAGTCCCCATGCAGTAAAAGTTTCCAACAAATATCTTGGTTAAAATATTCTTGTGTAAGGATGTAGCACCACAGACCAGGGTAAACAATGTATAATACTGCCTTGAAGAACTCCTTGCCTCTTGCAAGGATTCTGCATCAGCCATTTATTTGGTGACCTTTGTCCAGAACTCTGTTAGGACTGCTTTAATGCTAGTTTGCAAGAGGCAAGGATTTTTGTGGGCAATATCTTTTTTTTTTGACCAATTATGTTATTGGGATAAGTTTGACAGGCTTTTGGTTGCATTCTTCATCATTCTTCATGCTATTTTGTTACTTTTAACTGGGCAACCTAAAGATTTAGTAAAATGCATACCTGACTGAAGAATTCTGCTGATCGTGTATGTGGCTCGTAATATTTAAGACAGAAGAACAGAGATTTCATATTTTCTGTCTCTTACAAAAGCAGTCAAACACTTCAATGTGCTTTTGTGCCTTTGTCAGTTCAGATGAGTATTTTTATTGTAAACTGGTTTACTTGAGGGAATGGAAGAATTTTGTTAACAGCGTATTCATTAAATGCTGTTCTAACTATAATAATAAAAAAACTAAAGCATAATCTTCAGTGATACATTTTCTTTTTTTTACTGAGCGCTTTCAGTCAATAACTTGCAGTTATGTTCTGTGAAAATCAGATCCTGTCCTCTTGTTTTGAATTACAGCCCTTGTGTGCTATGTGAACAGCTGAGGTATTTAGCCTGTCAGTAGTAGCTTTTGTCTTGTTACCTTTTGGTGTGTACTATGCCTGGTGCTGCTAGTTTTGTAGTTTTACTGGCAGATTAACTTAAAATCAGAATAAATCTAAAGAGAGATGTTTCTAGCTGGTTGGTTGAGTGAATTACTAAGTGGCCTTTCACCTTTGGGGTCATGGTTGGAATTCAGCCATAGACTTAACAAACACAAAAATTTTCCTGATTAGTAAGCGTTCCAAATTATAATGTATAGCTGCACAACCTGGTGAATTCTAATTGATGTTATAAAAGCCAGATTCAGAGTCCTGAAAATTTGTGCCAAGTCCATCATTGAAAATGGAGAAAGGATTTGAAAGGAAGAAACTATGCTACATGTCCCGTTCTATTGCAGTAATTTCACAGTAATTAAGAAAATCATTAAAAAAAAATCATACCTAAAGTATAAAAGCAAACCAGTTATATTACCTTCACTCTGTCTGATATTTTATGTTGATTTACATATGGTATCAATTAAAGTATGCGTTTGTGTTTCACTCTCTCCCCCTCTCCCTCTTTTTATTCGTGTTTTCCAGAAAGTCTTGATGGAAGCCCGTCTCTTTTGTGGGAATTGTGGTGGCTGGCTATCAAGGTTGTGTGAAGTATGCTGACTATTAATTGTGCCCTTATTTAACAGCAATTTTACAGGTATATTTTTTCCTATTATATGCTAATCTCTAAATCAAAAAGAAGAAAAATGGATTAGGGAAAGGAGAATGTTAAATGTAAGCATAACAGACCCATGGATCAGCTTTTACAGAGTGAATTCTGATAAAGTTGTAATGAAGCTTTATAAATTAACTTAATTAGCCCGGTAGTATGGTAGTTGATATAATGAGAGAGGGACAGTTTGTATCAATATGAAGTTTAAGATGTTTTAGGTCATTAAAAAATCTTTATTGTTTTATGTTTGCATTGCACCCAATAGAGTTGGAACCCAGATAAGTGAACATGGACTTTGGCCTTTTTATTTCAAAGTGTGCAATTTTGGGACCATATTTTACAGCCTCCTTACATTAGCAGTTGGGCTACTCGTGCATGCTACTCTGAGAATAACGCTTGCTGAAATAGCTGTTCAGCATTTTCTTTACTAAAAGCTATGTGCTGAAGAAACACAGTACAGCTTTGCATTGAAAGGAAGGCTAAAACTATTCAATGACCAAGTCTTTTTTTATTTTTTGGATTGTCTCTAAATGTGAAGTAAGGGTTTACTAAACATTTTATTTCATAGAAGCTAGTTGAGCTGAAACTGCAGTTTGCATGTCTCCTGGCAAAAAAAAAAAAAGGATTTTTTCTGAAAGTACAGTTCACTTGCATCTAAGTAAACATTATCTTGCTGCCTCTTTCATTATGCTATTGTTCTTGGGAGCCAAAGATTTTGCAAGTTTATAAGAGAAAGATGTTGCCAGGGGTATGGAAGGAGGGAGGTGCTGATGTGATTTTTAATAGGCGTAGACTCCAGTTTTTCAGCAGACACTAATGGACCGTATAAAGAATGAGCTTTCTTAAATTTCTTTCTAAAAAAAAAAATAAAAACATAAATTATTAAAATGCTGCAAACAGTCTGTTTTTAGGAAGTTGTCTCTTACTACAGGAAAGGCTGTGCTCCTGTGTAGAATGCGAAATTGTTCTGTTGCTTTTATTTTTTCATCTTCTGATCTTGTTCCTAACAAAAGTCTTCTTCATTTAGCTGAAAATGGGGAATTCAGAAAGCCAGTACAGCCTTCAGGGATCAAAAAATCATACTCCTGCTGCACCCAGTGCCAAGCAGAAGCCTTGCTCTCTGAAAATTCGTGGCATTCTTGCAAAAGATGATAAGTCCTGCTCTGTGCATGGATGGGGACACAACAACAGTGGCTCAAACTACAAATCAAGGTCCCTAGCCAGAAGTTGCCTCTCCCATTTCAAGAGTAATCAGCCTTATTCATCTAGACTCAGTGATACAGTGGCCAAGGTCTCTAAAAGCAATATCTGTGTCAAACACAGCATAAATGCCTCAGGGAACTACTGCCAGGGGAGTAATGTGGCATTCTTGCCTGAGAATGGTTTCCATTATATTGGCCTTGAAGCTGCAAGTAATCAGGTTGCCTCTAAGGATTGCAATGGACACATTTTAAATTGTTATGGAAAGAATGAGTGTGTGGCATCAACCCCACCATCAGAGGACAGGAGGAGCCCACGAGTTCTTATTAAAACACTGGGGAAGCTGGACGGCTGTTTAAGGGTGGAGTTCCACAACAGCAGCAATGACCAAGTGCCTACGGAGGAGGCCAGTGGACCAGTCCAGCTGTTGAGGTACTCGCCAACTTTAGAATCTAAGTCGAATAACTTGCTTGACGTGAGGAGGAACTCCAGCACCGACTACTCTTCAAGCCACCGTTTGTCACCAACTGACTCGAGACTTCGATCCAGTAAAGGGAGCTCCCTAAGCTCAGAGTCTTCATGGTATGACTCTCCCTGGGGCAACACTGGAAACATCAATGAGTTGGATCGGTCATACCTCACCAGGAGCACTCCAGATACAAGCATTCATGCCAGTTTTCCCCCAAATGACAGCCAAAAGCCCTTTAACCAAAGTTCATCTCTTTCCTCTCTCCGTGATCTGTACAAGGATACAAATTTGGAAAGAAGCCCGGCCTCAGGCATCAGGCTGTCTGATGAATACATCAGTACTCCTGCTAGTTTGAGCAACCGTGTTTCATTTGCCTCAGACATTGATGTTCCCTCCAGAGTAGAGCACAAGGGCCATACACAGTACTCCTCTTACACCCTCCCATGTAGAAAGTCTAAACCCTTAAACGAAGACACGTCCAAGAAGGATAGTTTAAAAAGCCGAATGCGACGTATCAGTGACTGGACGGGAAGCCTCTCGAGGAAAAAAAGAAAGCTGCAGGTATGTGCTCAAGGCTATTCGTTGATATCTTCCACTTGCTTGCTTTTTACCACAAAACTAATTGGTGGTTAGTGTCCTTTTGGTTACTTAGGCAATTCTGACATCAGTTCTATTCTGAAATTTCAACAAAAAAAATGATTTTTTTTTTAATGATCAGTTTCACCTCTTGCCCTGCCTCTTTTCCCCAGACATCTCTAGCTATCATTTGCAGAAGAAAATACATCAGTGCAGTAACTTTTGAAATAGCTCATTTTTTCATGATATAAACTGTAGCTTTTAAAATAATATCACTGTTAAAACAGAGTAAAACCTGATCTTATAGATAAACCATAGTTTATAGGAATTAAAATGTCTATCAACAATGTGAAAAGTTTAGTAAAGCAAATCCTTAGAGATGGGAAAGAATATATTGCAAGTGTCTATGCAAGTATTCTCTGTTTTATTGTATTGGCCTCCTATCTCTACCTAGGAAAAGACTATTGGATACAAAAGTTGCTTATCTCCTCATGCCTGAAACCTTGATCCTGCCCTTATTTGCTTCCTGTGGCACCCTTCAATGGATCTCGGAGCACCATAGGGTGCCCTGCGCCCTAGTTGAGAATCACTGCTTTAAACCGAGGCTCAATAGTACACTTCTGCTATACATTATGAGGTTTTCAGGCTGATGTATGTTGTGTATGATTCTGCTTTGCATCACCTCTGTATATGTACAGGCTGAACTGCTTTCCCCTAAAAGCAGGGAAGTGTTTCTGGTAGGTAGAAATGAGCCTCCATTCTAGTTATGATATTTTATTTTGAAAGTTTGGGCTTGAGTAAGAGACAACCAGTGCCTTAATGGGACAAGGACTTAGCTACAACTGAGTTAAAATGTGAGATAACTTGCCCGTAGTCTGTTTCCTTGTCAGGTCTTTATCCTTGCAAACTTTCAATCTGCTGGGTTCAGAGACAGCTGTGTTGTAAGTGTTTACAACTGTGTTGTAAATCTGCAACACAACAGAAGTTCAGTGCACATAAACCTCTTTCAAAATGGCTGAAACTGGTTTAAGATAAACCTGGATAGATGTAGAATCAGACTTCACTAATGTAGGTTAAATCAGTTTATTGATCCCTTCCAGATTCAAGTTGACTCAGCCCCCCCAGCATGCTTTGCACCTCCTCGCAAACCCCTGTTGCAGGGTGGGCAGGCTAGCCTTGGACCAAGCTGTCCGTTCCAGCCAAGCAGGGAGGCATGCTGTAGCGCCCCCCACAGCTTCTGGCTTGGGCCACTGCAGGCATGTGGCTGCATTTCCAGAATGAAAAGTGAAAGTTTGCTTGCTTATTAGCTCAATCTACACAGTTTAGACTAGACTGCGAAGATTGAATTGATTCAGCCTCGGGCTTTTTGGACTGTCTGTACTTAGCCACTGTGAGTTACTGTGGTGGCTAACCACGTATTGCCCTTGCCAGCAGCTTATAACTGTCCTCTTGTCGACAGTTCACACATCGGTGTTTTGCTAAGTAAATAGGACTCATAACTACCACTGTAGAGCCAATTGGCTACTTTTCCCGTTTCACCAGAAAGTAAGACTGGAAGGGACTTCTTGAGTGAGTCCTGTCACCTGCTACTGCAAATAATTATATCATATATAATCTGCCCCATAAACTCATCAGGGTCTCTCTTAAAAGCTGTGAAGTTTTTCTCTTTCCACACTTTCTCCTGTTGGAAGACTGTTCTAGAATTGCACACTTTTTGGTTAGAAACCTTCTAATTCTCAGCCTCAAGTTATTCTTGGCCAGTTACTCATTTGTTCTTGTGCCATTATTGTCCTTTAGCTTAAACAGTACTTCTCCATTCTGTATCCCTTTTCCCT
>NW_005842033.1:2682827-2702155 GCF_000455745.1 Alligator sinensis | reverse complement strand
TTCCCTATCCCCCTCCCCCAGCTCTCCATTCTCCCCATGTGTTTATAGGAAACAATTACATCCTTGATAAGCCTTTGTTTTAGACTAAACAAGCCAAAGTTTTAGGCCACATTGATTTGGTGCCCTGGAGTGTTGTGTTCATGTATGTTGCACTGCTCTGGGGCAGGCTTCCTTCATAACCAGACACAGTATAGTTGTATGTACATAGTGCTTTAGGCAGGCTAATTGGCAAAATCTCTCCATAGTGTTAATTAGCTCCTGCCTATGCTAATTAGGCCACCTGTGATGTGGCATGGATGCAGCTGCACTGTTCCCAGTTTAGGAGACAGCATTTGTGCCTGAGGGGATGGTGTTCTGCTGCCAGATATGGTAAAAGTACCATTTATATCCATCCCTGATCATCCTAATAGTTTTCCTCTGCATTTGTTGTAGCTTGAATTCATTTTTCTTGACCATGGGTGACTAGAATTGTGGACAGGATTCCAGATATTTGCACAAGTGCCATATACAAATAGCATTGATACTTGTCTGACTTGGAAATACTTTGTCTGATCTATCCTGTTTTGAGGCCACATAACATTGGAGTCTGCTAGGGCTACAACAATCTGTCACTCTCTGAATGAAGTCCTTTTGCAGGCATGGCCTGTTCATACCTACATGTGCCAAACCTGGAAATGTAGCAGTGAAGTGGCTGCAGGGCCCCTGTTGTCAAGCATCCCAGAGGCTGATCTTCAAAAGCAGCTCTCCCCCCAGGAGTGTTGGGGACACAGAGTATCATAACTAGAGTCATACTGCTCAGCTCAGCTTTTTTCTTTTCCTTTCCTTTTCCCTCTCCTTTTTCTTTGTAAAATATCCCATGTGCATTGCCGTATGTGTTGATCTGTACAAGTACCCCAGTGATTCTCAGTGCTTTTAGACTCAAGGCACCCCTGATTAAACTTGAAGCACTCCTCCATAACTGTCATGAATTGAGCTGCCCTCCACTTCAAAAACTATGTAATTACAGTGCTTACCTCCTTGCGGCCCTGTGTATGACTATAAACTGCATCTAACTGGAGGGCCTGGTGGCAATGTGGTAGGGCTACCCATGGCAGGGCAGCTCCTATAAAATACCACGGTATTGCAACCTCCACAGCATAGGGTGTGTATGGGGTGCCTCAAAACCCTAGCCCCTACTGCCTTGTGTGTACTCCTTGGTTGGAGAAAAGCCCCCCTCTCAGGACATCACCCTGACAGAAACATGCTCTTGCTGAGATATTAGTCAGTCAACATCAGTCCTTACCTGTTGCTCTCTGGCAGAAGCTACAACCATGGAGGCACTGAATGTCTGTACTTAGTCTGGCCTTTGGATTCTGTCTCAGTGGTTTAAAGTGGAGATAGTAGGTCTTGGAAAGCCTCTACTCCTCCAGACAAGGTTCCTTGGGTAAATTTGATATCTTTTATTAGACCAACCCAAATGGTTGGAGAATAGTTATTAAGCAAGCTTTCGGGTTCAAAAACCCTTCGTCAGGCTCAGGAAGCTGCAGCAGTTGGTGTGTGCTCTTCCTGGATGGAATGAAAAGTAAAGAAGCCAGGGGCTGGGCTGGGCTGGGGAGTCAGTTGCCAGGCAGATTATAATGTATCAAAAATCCAATGTCTATGTTTAGTCCCTGATCTCTAGTATCCAGCAGGTTGATGAAATGGAGCTCATAGGCTCGTCTCTGGGATGTGTTGTGTAAATTTCCCTTGAGGATCAGGACTGAGAGATTGGAGAGAGAGTGGCCCTCCTGTGAGAAATGTGCCCCCACCGGTAATTGGGTGTTTCTGTCTTTGATGGATTTCCGGTGTGCATTCATTCTGGTGCGCAGTTGTTGTCTGGTCTCTCCTACATATCTTCCATCAGGGCATTTGGTGCATTGGATGAGGTATACTACATTCCTGGAGGTGCAGCTGTAAGATCCTGGGATGCTGATGGCTCTGTTGTGGGGTGTAGTAATAGTGGGGGTGGTGGAGATGTGGGGGCAGGTTTTGCATTTCTTGTCATGGCACGGTCTGGATCCTTTTGGTGTGTTCTGGGGTTGAGGAAGTTTGCTTCTGGTGATGAGGTTGGCGAGGTTCGGTGCTTGTCTGAAGGCTAGGATGGGTGGCTCTGGGAAGATCTTTTTAAGAATAGGGTCTTTTTCTAATATGGGTTGCAATTTTTTGAGGATTTTCCGTACAGGTTCAAGGGATGGGTGATAGGTCATAACCAGCGGTGTGCGATTTGTGGGTGTTTTTCTTCTGTACTGCAGCAGTTCTTCACGTGGTATCCAGGTGGCTCTTTCAAACGTGCGATCTACCTCTCTGGAGGAGTGTCCTTGCTGGGTGAAAGCCTTTTTAAGATTGGTGAGGTGGCGATCCTGGGTGTTCTCTTGCGGTGGTATCTGAGGGCTTGGCTGTATATCACTGCTTTTTTGGTGTGTTTCGGGTGATTGCTGGTTCTGTGCAGATATGTATGTTGGTCTGTGGGTTTCTTGTATACTGTGGTCTGTATTTTACCCTTCTGGATACTGATCCTTGTGTCTAAAAAGGGGATGTTGGTGTTGGAGTATTCTAAAGAAAGTCGGATGGAGGGATGGTGACTGTTGAATTTCTGGTGGAACTCAAGTAGAGATTCCAGGTTCTCAGTCCAAATGATGAAGATGTCATCGATATATTGTAAGTACAGCAAGGGTTTGATGGTGCAGTTCTTGAGGAAGTCTACTCCTCCATACTCTTGCCTAGGCGTACACGTTGAAGGTCATGTTGTGATGATTGCAGGACTCCATACAAGCAGATTTATCAGGCACCTGACTAGATCTCTTTGTGTACCTCATGATCCAGAGGATCAATGGTTGCCTACTACCTTGTTGCAGAGGGGCTGAGGGAGTAGTCAAGTGGAGGCAGGGGAGTAGCAAGTAGAGCCTGAGCCTCAACTTATTTGCTTATGTCTTCACATCTGCCTCATCTCCTCATACTGTAGCACTTTTCAAAGCATTGGTTGGCACTCCCCAGTGTCCTGGAACCCTAGTTAAATATCACTGATGTACCCTGTAATAGGGTCCTGCCCCAGGCATGGTCTTTATGCCCCTGGAGAACCCCCTTCCTCCCCTAGCCCTTGTCACCTCTACTTTCTTGGGGCAATCTCTCCTTTGGCTTTCCTGCCACACCTTGGTATAATTATGCTTTTAGAAAAAGAGAGGCTGCCCCAGGGCTTCCCAAGCAAGATCTCACACCCTTGAATACAGACATTATGCTCATCACCCTCAGGGCTATTCCACGGCCTCCTCATTTCCCTGTTCAGCCGCGCCTAAGCCTCACAGATGTTACCAATCATTGAGCCTTAAGCCCCATTGTCCCAATCCAGTCACTCTGTCATCCATGGGCCTTCAGCCCTACTATCAACTCCGATCAATGCAGGCCTCTAAACCAGGAACAGTCTCTGCCACTGTTAGGACTTCCAGCCCCAGTGCCTTTAACCATCCTGGCCCCTCCTGGGTTTGGACCTCCATACCTCAAACAAACAATCTCAACCTTTCTTGGCTTTAGGCCTGCATTTTCTCCCCATCCTGGGCTAAGGCCTCTGTTTCTTTTAGACCTGTGTTCTCTACCTCTCCTGGGCTTAGGCCTCACCATTACCTCCAACCAATTCTGTCCCTCCTGAGCTATGGGCCCCTGGCCCTGCTTGTTCTTGCCTCTCCTGGCCTACAGGTCCCTGACCATTCCTGTAGGTCCCTGGTCTTTCACTCTCTCTAGCTGTGGCCCTGCTGCTTGGCCTTGGCCCCTATCCCTTGGGTCCTGGCCCCACACCCAGGCCAGTTGAGACCTCTATTGCCCCTACGGTCTCAATGTCTAAATCACCAGTCTTGCCTACCCCAGCTCAGGTATTATTCAGGAGCCTTGCTGCATCCCTTCTGCTCAGGAGCAATTCTCTCCATGGCTTCCATGTCAGACTGCCTGCCCAGCTCACGTCCTGGGCTTATATCCTGCAAACCCAGCCCCTTTTGGGTCATGTGACTCCCTCGATTGGCCTCTGCCTCAACTGCAGCCTGCCTATCCTTAAAGTAGCAGGAGCACCAAGCTTCCTGCTACATACCCCAAGTACTCTAGCCCCTGCTGAGGCAATGCTTAGTTTTCCCCAAATGCTAAGAAACTGTACAGCTAAGGCAAGAGTATTAAACTCATACAGCCCCTGTGCATGCAGTGCACAGAGTCTTGGATATGGGCTACATGCTGTACGCGTGCCAGCCTGACCCTGTGCACTGGCTCTGGGGCTGATCCTGATTGGGCTCTAGGCTGTCCATGCATGCCAGAGCCAGTGCACAGGTCAGTCTGTACCACATGCAGCATGTGCTCAGTACTGGCATCCAGTGCTGTGCCCCCTGCCCACAGCCCTGGGTCCAGCCTATTCACCAGACCAGCTCCCCTTGTCATGTAGATCATGGGGTCAGTCTGAGACCTGCAGGGTAGATCATAGGGCTCCATGAGCCGGATCCAGCTTGCAGGTCATTTGTTTGATACCTCTGACCTAAGCATTGTGTATTAAGTGTGGGCAGAGAAGGAAGCCTCTGTTTGGTTGTGATAAAAACTACTTCATGGACAAAACTGGTGCACATTTTTAGTGATTTGGGTCAAAGAAGGGTTGTGGACTAGGTCAAAAGCTACAGTTGTCCTTATGGAGTGGTCAGGACTTTTAGTGTGAAGGTGAATGCTTCATGAAAATAAAATTCAGCTACCAGAATAAACACTTCCTGAATCATTTTTATGGAATGACATCGTTTTTAGAGCTGCTTCCAAGTTTATGCCTACTTTTGTAAACCAAAATGTAAGTGTACAGTAGGAAACAAAGAATTTAAAAGCAAACGGAAAAGTAAGAAAATTTAGGAGACCACTTTGTACTTAAAACCAGCAGTTTGCTGGTGATGGAATCCGATGGCCCACATCATTCCCTATCCTCCTCTTTCCAATATTTTACATTGTTTCATATATATACCATGTCTTCCTTCAGAACAGTGTTGATGCATTTCCCACGCTGCAGGTCTCTTAGCATCTAGATGTGCCAAAGACTCCTTTTCAGATATTGCAACCATTCTGGGGCACATCAGCGACCTAGAGATGTTCTTCTGGGTGCAGCTTGAATAGAAACAGAATTACTTTTTTGTGCAGATGCAGTTAGGATTTTGGTAGCAGAAACTCCTCGTATAGGGGAAAGGAAGAAAAAAAACTCATCTTCGATGAGTTCGTTGTGGGAGAACATTCCCCCGGCTCTATTCAGGGCTTTTGTTTCATACATCTGAATGTTTTTCAAAGCCGAACTCAAAATGCATTATTTGTACATTTCTTAAAACCTTTTCTTACAAGGATCAGACCTGCTGGATACCACTATATTAATAATGGTGACTAGAAAATATGGAAAACAACTTCAGGTAAACGTTAGGTGCCAAACCTTTAGCCCTGCAACCAGTCCAAGTAGTTGGATCGATGTTTGTGAAATAGGAAATATGAATCCTCCTAGGTTGCGGGGAGTTGAATTTGATCTAGTGGCTAAAGTAGTGCTCTATAACTCCAACATATTCTCCTGCCATTGAGTAAGCTAAGCCTGTGTAGTGATGGATGTCTTCCTCTACCCCTACCCTGTTGCAGACAAAGTATGCTCTCCCTGCACAGCCGCCCCAAATAATGCTCTCTTGCACAGCAGGACTTCCCCATTTCAGCTGCTAAGGTCCTCTCAGAAGCCACAGAAGGGGCACAAATTACCCTTCAGTACAAATTTAATCCTGTTGTTAAAAGGGCGGTTCATGGTCAAATTAAATAAACCTATTGCTCTTTGCTGTGATTTGCAAGACTAGTGGTGAATCTTGTGAACATCATTGGCTAGCTAATAATACATACATTCACCAGATTTATTAATATAACTTTTCTTTCTTTCTTTCTTTCTTGGACTGGGAAAGGGAGTGTGTGTTTTTGAAGAGTAATTGGAAACTACTAAAATATCAACACTGAGTTAAAGAAATGGGTGGAGGAAAATTCCCTTTTTACACCAGAGACTTGTACCTTGTCAGTGCCTGGATTCAATATATATAGAGATATAGATATAGATATAGATATATATCATGTTAAAAAATGATGTCTTCATGTCTCTTCACTTGTACTTTGTGAGATTGGTGCTGCCCACACACTGTTGCTTATTGTAATTTTCAGCATGGATCTATGATTTCCACTGCTGTTCTTCCTCTAATCTAAAGACAAATATCCAAATAATATGAATCCATCTCTCACCCAACTCTTGCATATTAGGGAATGTATTCTCTTTGGCTTTGATTGGCGTTTAGGATTGCTCTGGGCTGCAGCTTTTTAGAGGACACTTTGTATTTCAGAGGCATCTTCTGTGTTTTGATCTTGTATCAGGGATATATTTGGTAGCCATGTTGGTCTGAGACAAAAAGAAATGCAAAACTCTAGAACTCTTGGTTCAGAGATGATACCTTTTATTAGACCAACTAAAAAATTGCAAACAAAAAATTATCTTTTTCTGCAAGCTTTCAGGCAAAGACATCCTTTTTCAGGCTTAGGGAAAATTAAAGATGGTAAAAAGTCCCCATAGGTAGAAAATAAACTTCATTTTTGCACAGAGGAAGTTGAAGTTGGAAGTCTGTTCCTCTGGGTCCATGAGAGTGTCTTTTTAAGTTACTCTTTGATGTGCCGATAAGGCAGGATTCCTTCCCTGGTGGTGTCAGGATGGCAGGGAGGTATAGAAATCTTTCTTGTTGTTCAGCAGTGAATTTTCCCTGAGCCTGAGGAAGGGTGTGTGCCTGAAAGCTTGCAGAAAAAGATAGTGTGTGTGTGTGTGTGTGTGTGTGTGTGTGTGTGTGTGTGTGTGTGAGACTTCTTAGTTGGGCCTAATAAAAGGCATCCTCTCTTAACCAAGAGTTCTGGAGTTTTGCATTTCTATTCAGCATGTATTGCGTTTTGCGCTGGTATAAGTCAGTTGACTTCAGTAGTGCCACTTGTGATTTATTCCAGTATAAATACTCTTCTAAGGCATAGTGGTTTCTTGCTGTTCCCTAATAAGGGCTGTATCAAATGGTCTGTATTAAAAACCAAGTTGTTGAGTAGATAGAAGCTTACTCTTTGAGCACCAACTATAAGTCAAGTAAATAATCTTGGTGAAATGTCCAAAGGCCAATATGATCTTAAGAGTATGCACTTCTACAGGAAAACCACGCATATCCTCCTGAGCACGGAGGCCTGAAAGATCTAAATATTAGAATAGTTTCTTACAAGATTGAAAGGTACTGTGCCAAAACATAATCTTTTAATTAAACTTAGCATGTCTGAAATTCCTACCAGCAGTGGCCTTTGTGTTGAAAATTGACCTCTTCTGTGACATCTGCGACTGGATGGGATGTCATTGTTGCTCTTGGCTGTACGTTAGATGTCATTGTGCTATCAAAACATGGCATCGTTTTTTCTTGTACATTTCTGATCAGCACCAACTTGGAAGTGAAGCGGGGGAGAAAACTGGCGGCAGCTTTCAAAGCTTCTGGTGTTACTTGCTCACAGGAGACCAGTGTTTGTTTATTTTATCCTTGCCCAGAAGTCAGAGTGCAAACAAATATCCCTATAGAGGCAGGGTAAACTTGAGCTTTCCTGGGTAATAGCTTTGCTTCTGGTTGGCCTGCTTAGGGCCCTTTTGGTATTATCCAGTCTCATTTGTCAGACTTTTATTTTTAATTCCCTTGCTACAAATAGGACCAAATATTTTCTTTCTCACTTATTTTTTACACTTCAAAAAAATCCTACCAGTAAAATGTAATCAGGAGGGTGAAAGATCAGGCTATCATACCTGTGCAATGGTTCATGGTAGAGGAATTTAGTCTACAGCCCAATCCTGTGAAATGCCAAGAACCCTGTGGTGTCAGTAGGGTTGAGGATGCTCAGTACTTTGCTGAATCAGACTATTAGGCCTAGACCAAAAGTGTCAAATATATGTACTGTGGGCCTGTGGAGCCATATGATCCAGCCCATGGGTCTTGGACTGACCCCACATGCCACATGCGGTAGAGACAGTCAGTCTAGCTTGCACTGCGTGCAGTGCCTGTGCGAGACCAGCTTTGCATGCTCGCTCCAAGGCTAGTTCAGATTAGGCTGTGCCAGAGCCAGTGTGCAGGGCCAGTTGAGTGGAGGGCCACATGCAGCATGTGCCGTGTGCTGGCCCTCAGTACCACTTTCAGCTCATGTGGTCAGTTGAGCCTTCTGCACTGCATGCAAGCATGTGCTAGTCCCAGAGTTTGGTGTCCGCTCAGTGCCAGCACGGTGTGCGTGCTGCATATAGCATGGGAGGTCAAAGGTGCAGACTGAATGCAGCACCCTGCTGGACCAGCCCTGCGCTTTGGCTCTGGTGCCCACAGATGGCCTGGGGCCTTATCTGGACCAGTCCCAAAGCCAGGCTGCAGAGATGGTTGGGTGTGGATACTGCAAACAGTGTGCATCTCAGGCCAACCCCTGTGCTCCTTGCAGTGCTGGGTCCAACCCAAGTGCTGTATGCAGCACATGTGCCAGAGCAGGGCTGGCATGCACTGTGTGTGGGGCATGGGTTGGACCCCATGCCACGGATGCTGCATGCAGCATGGGGGATCAGTCCCAATCTGGTCCACTGACTAGCTCAGTGACCCTTATCCAGCCCACAGGGACAGATAAGTTGCACATCCCTACCCTAGACCATGCAATATGTTCCAGATTAACATACAGTTGTAAGAATGGAGCATGAGTGGTCATGTGGGATATTCAGTGCAAAGTTAAAATCATGCTGTAGAGTAGGCAACTCAAATCACTTCATAGAAAACCTGCCCTACAAAGGGAAGAGACAGTCACCCCATGTAAGCATGTATCATGTAAACAGATCACAGAATATACTGTTGGATTTGCTTGCAGGCCCCCATTGAAATAGTGTGTTCAATAAATCAGAGATTAGATACCACTGCATTTGGAAATATGGTACTCTTTGTTTTCTGGAACAAAGTTGAGCACACTTTCTGGTAGGTACCTGGTAAATTTACCAGGTTTAACTATAGTTCAGACCCTAATTTTTCTTTAGTGGCCAACTACGCTTCATACTACAAATAAGAGTCAAATATTTAGAGGGTGGAATAAATGGAGCTCCACTGAAACAGTTTTCATCCCTGAATCCAGAAAGCCATGATTTTTAAATGGTCAAATATTGAAAGCTTGCCACCTATATTTTATTTAATTTCATCCCCAGGGTAAAAATACTGTTAAAATAAACCAAAGTACCCTTGCTGTCATCTGTATTATAGGCAGGTAGGAGTGCAAATAGTAACATCTGTATTTCATCAGACTAAGGCTGCTGATAGAGGCACTATGGGATCTGATGTGCGATCCAAACAGTCACGCTTCCTGCCATGCCATACTGCCACTATGTTGCCAGTAGGGGTGTGCCAAGTGGGCATCTATTCGATTTGGATTTGGCCCTAATCACAGATTTGATTTAAATCGCTGCCCCTGATTCGATTCGGCTGACTCTGAATCTGAAGATTCGATGCTGGTTTGGAGAATCAGTGATTCAAACACAGACACAGCTTTAAAAGTTTTTTCTGTGTACCTTGTGGTACCAGTGTGTCTTGTGAATGCTGTGGTGCTGGGGTACATGGAGTGTCCCGCAGGATTGCGGGGGCCCTCCATGTGCTCGGTGGCGAACCTGGAAGTGGACCAGAAGTAATTGTGGTCCACTTCTGGGTCTGCCGGGGAGCATGCTGGGGGCCCCCTGTGCCCCCTCCTAGCTCAGCGATTGGCTACAGGGGGACCCTAGGTGCCCCACTCCAGATCCAGGAGGCACCAGTCACCGAGCAGGAGGCACCAGTCGCCAGAATCTATTCGGAGGGTTCCAGTTTGATTCAGAGAGATTAAAGGGTCCTCTGATTTGATTTGGAGATTTGCCCACCAAATCAGGCCGAATCTCCACCGAATTGAATCTTCACACAGCCCTAATTGCCAGTGCTGGGGGAACCCAGGATCATGAGCCCCCTGCACTGGCAAGTAGGAAACTTGGCTCCCCTGTGCTCCCATGGGAGAGTCCTGGTCAGCTGATCAGGAGAGCATATGGAACTCTTGGTATGCAGAGACCTGATCAGCTGATGGATGTTCCCAGCCAGGGAAGTACATGGGAGCTGAGGACTCTGTGCTCCCTTAGCTGGGAGCCCTGATCAGCTGACTAACTCTCCCAGCCTCTGGGGCACACAGGAGTCTTATAGGGTTCCTGTGTGCTCCAGAGGCTGGGAGCACTGGCCACATGTTCAGTTAAAGGTGTGATACGAACCAGCCACAAAGTTATTGCCCATTACACAAAATGTATAATAGCTTTGTGGCATTTTAACCATTTCATCATGCCATTAATTGAATGAATGGGTGACTCACTACTTAAGACATAATTAACCAGTTAATCATGTTTTAAGTGTAACGTGTGTCAGGGACCTAGGGAAAGCAGATTAATGTACAGTTGTCAGTTGTATGTAGCTCTTGTTCCAGTGCCCATCAGACTAGGAAGCAATTACTGATGAATTCTGCAATATCTTTGAGGCGTATCCAGTCCATTGATGCTGCTGGTAGAACAGTTAGACTTAAAGGGTGTCTGTAGATGTGTTGGGAGGCTGCTCCAATGCTCTGTAATTAGAGTGTGTTGGAGTAGTCTCTATCAAGTCAGCTGGAGTGTGCTATTTAGTGTGCTCCAGCCAGCCTCCATGTCTCATGTATCAGTGTTTCTACATGTCAAAATGGCAGTGGAGGCACCTTTAACTAAAGCTCGTTCAACGAGCTTTAATTAAGGCATCTCCACTGCCATTTTGGATGCTGATATGCAGATGCTGTGGGTGCTTTAATTAGAGCACCTCTCAGAGTCACTCTAATTAATTAAAGGGTCCTCCCACCCCCCAGAGCACATGTAAAAATGCCCAAGAATTCTATGGAATAAAAATTTAGTAGTAGCACTATCGGGAACAAAGATTTCTAGGATTAGCAACGTATCACATAGGCAAAAACAGACTCACTTTGGAAGAGTTCAAATGGAATAAACAAACAAACAAAAAAGGTGCTATAAAATCCCGCCTCTGTCCCTCAAGTCGTTGATTCCTTGCAATTTGCTTTATTTAACAGGAGCCGAAAGCCAAAGAAGGCAGTGAGTATTTTGACAACAGAATTGATAACCTTGCTACAGATACTCTGGCACCACCACAGCTATCCAGTTTGCTATGGTCACCTGGCTCTGGCCCCATTCTGTCACAGAGAAGTGAATCCACTAATGCAATCAGCAGTGATGTGTTGAGGCAGAACATTTATGAAAATTTCATGCGGGAGCTGGATATAAGCAGGACTAATGTTGAGAACACAGACACATCCACTGAAACAGAGGACTCCAGCAGTGAATCACTCAGCTCCTTAGAGCAACTGGATCTGCTGTATGAAAAAGAACAGGGAGTTGTGCGCAAAGCAGGGTGGCTCTTCTTCAAACCGCTAGTAACTCTACAGAAAGAGAAAAAGCTTGAGCTGGTTGCCCGGAGAAAGTGGAAGCAGTATTGGATAACACTTAAAGGTAAATTATTACTCACTTACTCGTTGAACCTGCTGTCAACAGGAAGGATATCTTTTGTTTGTTAACCACTTTGTGAAACTTGAGTGATTCAAACGTTTGTGCCTAAACTCAACTTCCAGAAACCCAGTTGAGGTAGATGCCTACGGTATCTTGTGTATGAGCATCGCCATGCTTCAAAATGGCAGCTAAGGGACTTTAACTGAAGCTCAGTGAATGAGCTTTGAAGTGCCCCCACCACCATTTTGAAGTGTGGGGATGCTGATACACAAGACATGGAAGCTGGTTGGAGCATGCTAATAAGCACACCACACTTCCACAGATTCGAATAATCGTGTTTGCTCCAACACATTTTAGTTGCAACATGTCAGAGCAGCCCCCAGCATGTGTACAGGTACCCTCATTTTTTCCTGATCCTACCAAAGGGGTTTTTAAAGTACTGATGAGTCAGTGCAGACACAATCATTTCCATAGCCATTGTGGCCTTGACTCTCCTCTGCACCAGGCAGTGGCATTATGAGGAGTGAAGTCCTACGGTGCTGATGCACGGACAAACAGGTCAGTCTCAGTGCTGCTTGTGTGCCAAGGAGTCTTAGGCAGTCATGATAGAAGAAGCTGTTCTTCTGTTGTTGTCTCAGCATAAGGACTCTGATCTCTCACCCTAGTTCTGTAACCTGGCCCTTCTCTTCCCCACTGTGGCCCCTCATATACCCCACTGAATTCTTCCTGGCTGCCCTATATCTCTATTGCTTTGTTCACTCTTCAAAATTGTGACTAATGTTTTTGAATAGCACCAGGAAAAACCGGCCCTTTTAGAATATAATGCTGTTTTGGGGTTGGCAAGTGACTAATGGGTTGGAGTCAAGGTTGTACATGTGCTGTTGAGTCTGGTGGAGACGGTAAGTGAATTGTAAACGGGGCATCAAGGAGCACAAGGAAGAAAATCAACATAGATTGTGGGGAGGAGAGCAATTTAATGGGTAAACACGTCGAATTTTATAGTTAATTTTATAGGATCGGCCTTTCAGTAAACATAATGTTAAGCTAATAAGTAAGAGAATAATCAGCCTTAATAGTTTCCTAGTGTGTTTCGTGCTGGAGAAGGGAAAATAATAACTTTCCCAAAGACTGCCCTTTCAAGAAAAACAAATCATGTATGGGTATAGAACTGAAGAAAATTAAATACCAAACAGGAAATATTGGGAATGACTAAGATAATACAATGTATTAAAATTAAGATCAGGAGAAAAGAAAGGAATACAGTAATTTTGTACAATAATTTTGAAATCTGTTGCCAAGATACCAAAATGAAGTCAGACTTAACTGGTTAAAAGACCTCTTATCACTAGACAGAGGTAGTAAAATGAATCATACCTGCCAACATGTGGGAAATAGTGTCATCTTAATGTTGTCTTTTTCTTTGCCTTTGTTTAAGGTTCTGAGTATAAGGTATGAGTTTGCTCTGTCTTTTATGCCACTAGTGGTTTCTTGAAGCACTCACAAAACACTTTATGCAAAGTATATTGCAATATCATACTCAGCGTTTCTGCAGGCCAGGAGACAGTATGGCTGATAGGACAGAGCACTAATATGGAATCCAGTGGACCTGGTGGATAGCCTTTGGCAAATCCATAGGTGACGTGGGGTTGGGGGGCACATGCACCTCCCCCCCCGAAGATTGGTTGCCGCTGGCTTCTGTGGGCAGTCGCTGATCGCTGGTCACCATCCCCCTGCCGCCGACACTGCGGCCAATGTCTATGGGCAGTTCCTGCTCGCCACCGATGCTGCCGCTGACAAATGGTGCTTCCCCCCCTGCCTCAGGAAGCACTAGTCATTCATGGGCAAATCCTTCAGCCTCATTCTCCATCTTTACTTGTGAATACTTTTCCTTAGTGTTACAGGTATCTTTACAATACAGGAACTTTTTTTTTTTGGTTAGCTTTTCATAAATACATGTTCCTTTACTTCCTTGCTAATGCACCCTTACCATCCTGTAAAGAGTTCTGTAGCCAAAGTAAACTTACCTTTGTGGATATCAAAGCATAATTCTTTTTAAATACTATTAACCAAATCAGAATTAGATACTCACTTCTTAAAGGTTTGAGCAAATCTCAGATTAATTTGTTGTTTGTTGAAATTTAAATAGCCAAGATATTTTTAAATACTACTTAAAAATAGTCACCTCTGTGAATAGAGAGAAGCATATTTCTTTACATTCTGTTGAGATGTTTAATTATAAATACACAGGGGGCTCACAACCATCTGGTTACCTGCCAGACTTAAATTCATCAATGTCCTGAGGCCTTCACTATACTTAGAGGGCCATCAAGACCCAAGATTGAATAGTAAATCTATAGAAAGAGGACCTTTCCTTCCCATCTGTCTTCTCTAATTCATTTATTTTAACAAGGGAAATTGCTCTCCCACCAATTCCCCTTCAATTCGAGCTTTTGATCAAAACAGGAAGACTATAATCAGCCCCAGCAGGGCAGTCAGAAATACGGTGAATATGTGGACCCAGCTACTTACAATGCTCACAAGTCTCTTATAACCTGGTTCAAATAAAAATGTTCACATACATACCTAGCACCTGCAAAAAAAAATAAAAAAAAATATTGTGGTAGTTTCTTCAAAACTTAATGTGTTGAAAAATATCTGTACATTGCTAATAACTTAAGGGTGTCAAAATATATATTTAAACAAGTGTAATTTGCACGTACAGTAAATTTGGAGAAATCCAAAGTGGTTTGTCTTTAACAGCTGGTATAATCCAGTGAATAGAGTGGGCTGAACTGGAGAGCAGAATCCAGACTGGGGTGGCAAAATGGTGGATTTGGCTGGCAGCCAGACTCTGTTTTCCAGCAGCCCTTGTCCATGCTGCTCCAGACTAGTCTAAATGGAGACCCCCCTGAAGCGAGGGAGCCGTGACAGTGCAGGGGTGCAGAACCCGGCCCCATGCTGTCATGACCCTGCTGCTCCTGGTATCTCTACGGACACCAACTGGGAGCGGCGCAGGCAGGGCACATGGCTGGACAGGGAGCTGCTCTGAGGCTGGGGCCAGGTCCAGGTCTGGGATTTTGTGGAGATGACAGTGCAGGGTTGGAGCCAGGGCAAAGCTGTGATCCACTGCCTGCATGCCCCTGTCTATAGAACCTGTGCTCATCGCAGGGGCATGCAGGGAGTGGATAGTGGCTCTGCTCTGGCTCCAGCCTCCTGCAATATTCCAGAGTCTCCCTGGCCCACCTCCCCTTCTTGCTTCTGGCCGTAGCCCCCATCCCAGCCGCCTGGACATGTGCCCTGTCCATGTGGGTCCTGCCCCTGCTGGTGGGTTTGGCATGGATCAGCCAGGGTGCCTGGGCAGCCAGGTTGGATCTGGTGGTGGGAGCTAGAAGGAGCTGCTGCCACAGGGGCTGCTGGGAAATGGAGTCCACCATAGGCCCAATTTGCCCCATGGGCCAAACTTTGCCCAACCCTGATCCAGACCGGCTCAGCCTGTACTTGGTACATGGGATTGTTCCATCCTAAATGCAAGACTTTGCACTTGTCCTTGTTGAACCTTATGAGATTCATTTTGGCCCAATCATCCAATTTCTCTAGGTTGCTCTGAATCCTAGCCCTACCCTCCGGCATATCTGCTACTCCCCACAGCTTGGTGTTATCTGCAGACTTGCTTAGGGTGCACTCCATCTCATCTTCCAGCTCGTTGATGAAGACATTGAACAAAACCGTCCCCAGGACTGAACCCTGGGGCACTCCTTGATGCTGGCTGCCAGCCATTGATGATTTCCCTCTGAGCCCAATGCTTCAACCACTTTTTTTATTCACTTTACACAGTCCATTCATCTAACCTGTACTTCCTTAGCTTGCCCGCGAGAATATTGTGGGACACTGTATCAAAAGCCTTGCTAAAATCAAGGTATACCACATCCACTGGTCTCTGTACATCCACAGAGGCAGTCATAGAAGGCAGTCAGGTTGGTCCGGCATGACTTGCCCTTGGTGAATCCATGCTGACTGTTCTTAATCACCTTTTTCTCCTCCAAGTGCTTCGCGATGGATTCCTTGAGGATCTACTCCATGATTTTCCCAGGGACTAAAGTGAGGCTGGCTGGTCTGTAATTCCCTGAATCTTCCTTTTCCCTTTTCTTAAATATGGGCACTGCTTGCCCTTTTCCAGTCATCTGGTACCTCGCCTGATCACCATGAGTTTGCAAAGATGATGGCCAGTGGCTCTGTAGTCATATCAGCCAACTCCCTCAGCACCCTCAAGTGCATCCCGTCCGGTCCCGTGGACTTGTACAAGTCTAGCTTTTCTAAATGGTCCCTAACCTGTTCTTTTGAACTGTCACCTCCTCCTCAAACTGGAGGAGGAGGTGAATGTTGTATGTTCACCTCCTCCTCAAACTGTGCTGCCAGGTTCAGTAATCTGGGAACTGAACTTGCCTGTGAAGACTGAGGCAAAAAAGGCATTTAGCTCTTCAGCCTTTTCTGCATTTTCTCTTGCTATGTTGCCTCCCCATTCAGTAAGGGATCCACACTTTCCCTGGTCCTCCTCTTGCTACCGACATACCCTTCTTGTTACCCTTCACGTGCCTTCCTAGCTGCAATTCCAATTGCGCTTTGGCCTTCCTGACTTCATCCCTACATGCCTGATCAATACTATTATACTCGTCCCTAGTTATTTGTTCAAGTTTCCGCTTCTTATAAGCTTCCTTTTTGTGATTTTTAGTTTACTGAAGACTTCCCTGCTAAGCCAAGCTGGTGTTCTGCCATACTTGTCTTCCTGCTTATCAGGATGGCTTGTTCCTTGCACTCTTGAGTTACCCGAGGTGAGTCAAAGTCTGCTTTTCTGAAGTCCAGGGTCTTTACTCTGCTGCTCTCCATCTTTCCTTTCCTCAGGATCCAGAAGTGTCTCACCTCGTGGTTACTGCTGCCCAAGTTGCCATCCATTACTACATTCTGCATGAATTCTTCCCTGTTTGTGAGCTGCAGGTCAAGAAGAACATGGCCCCTAGTTGGTCGCTCCAGCAGTTGCTCCAGGAATTTTGTCCCCAGCACTCTCCAAAAACTTTCTGGATTGTCTGCACACTGCTGTATTGCTCTCCTAGCACATATATGTGCACACGCACACACCCCATTTCTCTTTGTAACATCCAAGTTACTTGGATAGTGATTAATGTCTTAGTATGAAACTGGCAGATAGAACATGGGAACCAAACTGAGTTTGAGCCTGCATTATTTGAAGACTAGAACTAGTGAATTTCTCCTAACCCTTTTAGCAAGTGTTGATGTTTGAGAGAATTGATTCTGTAAATTTATAAGGAAATACAGCCACTTCTACTATGCAGAAATTAATCCTTTCTATATATACTATTTTGGCATCCTGAGTTGACTAAACTACCTTTTTGTCCAAGGTAGCTTGTTTCAGAAAATATTTTCTCCTGTTGGATACCAGTTTTTATTTCCTGTCTGTATAGTTAGAATTACCTTTGCAAAAGTCCGTTTCTCCCAAACTCAGATCGAGAGACAGCTGTAATATTCACCATCATTAATGTGCATCCTTGGTCTCAACTCTTCATTCATAGATGGCTAGTTGAAGAGAACTCCTGGGTCTAGGAACTCACTTTTTTCCCTTCTTTTTCCTTCATCCTCAAGGTTGTACCCTGTTGTTTTATGAGACATATGGGAGGAATTCCATGGAGCAGAGCAGTGCACCTAGATACGCCCTGTTTGCGGAGGACAGCATAGTGCAGTCTGTCCCTGAACACCCCAAGAAGGAAAATGTGTTCTGTCTCAGCAATTCTTTTGGAGATGTATATCTATTTCAGGTAACCATCATCAGCATTTTATATGATATATGTATATGTGTGGGCGGGGTGGGGGGTGAGAGAGACAATGGGTGTGTAATCTTAATAGGTTACATATTTGCCTTTTTTGTATATAAGCCAAACTGTAAAGTTGGTGTCTTAGTTCTTATTCAGTCCTTCCTTAAGCAGAACTTGACATGACTGGGATTTATTTGCTTCAGGAAGTAATGGTTCATGGGCCATATAATCAGAAGTTGGGCTATAGTAATAATAATAACAACTATAATTATAATATACTTATAGTTGTAAGTTGCCAAACTTTTTGTTTCTGCTTTTTTGCTGGTATAAAGCTATTAAAATCTTAATGGTGAGGAGAGAGTTAGTGGGAGTAGAGGTGGGAACAGGGAGGTGTAACACAAGGTGAGGGAAAAGATTATCAATTAGTTGTGAAGCAGAAATTATGAGAATTACGAAGCAGGAAGCAGGGTAGATTTTATGCCTTATAGACTGACTAAATCAGAGATGCATTCATAAGCAGTGGGCTTACTTCATCAGATGCTATCAGAATTAGAAGGTCAGGTCAAATATAACATGAGCATAAAGAGAAGAAGGCACAAGTGGAAGAGCAAAAATAGCCAGGTAGAGGATAATAGAAGGTGAGAAATCTGTCTGTCGGGGCCTGACATGAAAGAGTCTCAGGCACGAAGTCGGAACATTTTACTCTAGTTCTTTTACTGTTGTCATGATTTCAGCACTCTTCCAAGTCTGCCATTAGCCTATTCAGGTTCAGGATACTGTACCAATTAACTCAGGCAGTCACAGCTACAGAAATAATAAAGGAGCTGGAATGGATGGGATTTGAAAAAGCAGGTGGTCACCAGATCTTTAAGCCATTACAATGCCAGGTTTGTAAGTCATTAAAAGCCTATAGGAAATTGCCAGGATTCTTAGTCTGTGCACATCTACTGGGATTCCATAGCTGTATGTTGATGGGCCCAACCATGAACCAATTGACCTCAAAAGGGGGGAGGGGGGGGGATTGTGTGAGAGCAAGATATTGAGGTTTGGACCCCCAAAATATCGTTAAAATATTTGCAATCTTATTTTCTTTGTTGTTTTATTGGAAAAGTGAATAAACTCTGGTGCTCACTGGAACCATTTGCTTCAAAAATGCATTGATGCACAGCTGTGGTTTTAAAATGATGTTGGCAGATACTTTTATGCAAATGTGTCCTCCCAAGGCACTCTGTGCTCCATCCATTTAATTTGTGCTTATTTAAATATGTAACCCCATATCCTCAGACCTCACTTTTCTGACAGTATCCCTGAGGCCAGTTAAGTCTGGACTTGTCTTAGCTTGTGAATTTTAATACTTGGGGTGGGGATGGAGAGGGGAGCGGGTCAGTAGTACAGGTCTCAGGGTTCAGTAGCACAGGTCTCTGCACCTCCACAGCTCTCTTGGGCTCTATTTGCTAATTCCTTGTGACTCCAAATACCCCGCAGGGCTTAGAAGCGTAAGTGTGGAGGCAAGAGCCAGGATGCAGTAGAGAAAAGACTAACAGCATCCTGCTCAAGTTACATTTGTGCAGTTCTAAATACAAACTCTTGAACATCAAATGCCCGTGCCCATGCCCGCTACAGGGCCGGGAAGTCCGGGTGAGGGTGATCCCCTGCCCTCCCTTAATGCTGACTTTCTGAAGGAACATCTTGAGAAGCTGGATACCTTCAAGTCAGCCGGCCCTGACAATCTTCACCCCAGGGTACTCAAGGAGCTGGCGAGCATCATAGCCCAGCCTCTAGCACAGATCTTTGAAAACTCTTGGCACTCTGGTGTAGTGCCCGAAGACTGGAAGAAGGCCAATGTGGTGCCTATCTTCAAGAAAGGGAGGAAAGTGGATCCAGCTAACTATAGGCCCATCAGC
>NW_005842033.1:2671198-2682338 GCF_000455745.1 Alligator sinensis | reverse complement strand
CTATGGAAGAAAGAGACTTGGGGGTCATCATTGACCACAAGATGAACATGAGCCTGCAGCGCGATGCGGCAGCTAGTAAAGCGACCAAAACTCTGGTTTGCATCCATAGATGCTTCTCAAGCAAATCCCGGAACGTCATTCTCCCCCTGTACTCGGCCTTAGTGAGGCCGCAGCTGGAGTACTGTGTCCAGTTTTGGGCTCCACAATTCAAAAAGGATGCGGAGAAGCTTGAGAGAGTCCAGAGAAGAGCCACGCGCATGATCAGGGGTCAGGGAAGCAGACCCTATGATGACAGGCTGAGAGCCCTGGGGCTCTTTAGCCTGAAAAAGCGCAGGCTCAGGGGTGATCTGATGGCCACCTACAAGTTTATCAGGGGTGACCACCAGCATCTGGGGGAACGTTTGTTCAGCAGAGTGCCCCAAGGGATGACGAGGTCGAATGGTCACAAACTACTTCAAGATCGTTTCAGGCTGGACATAAGGAAGAACTTCTTTACTGTCCGAGCCCCCAAGGTCTGGAACAGCCTGCCACCGGAGGTGGTTCAAGCGCCTTCATTGAACACCTTCAAGATGAAACTGGATGCTTATCTTGCTGGGATCCTATGACCCCAGCTGACTTCCTGCCCTTTGGGCAGGGGGCTGGACTCGATGATCTTCCGAGGTCCCTTCCAGCCCTGATGTCTATGAAATACATGTCAAGCACTTTCATATCATCTAAGCCCTATTTCAATTTGTCTGTTTATTTTTTAAAATAATGTTGCATGCTTGATTTGTGTTTTAGGCAACAAGCCAGACTGATCTGGAAAACTGGGTTACAGCAATACATTCAGCTTGTGCTTCCCTCTTTGCAAAAAAGCTTGGGAAAGAGGACACTGTCAGGTTGTTGAAAAATCAGACAAAGAGCCTCATCCAGAAGATTGACATGGATGGCAAGATGAAAAAGATGGCAGAGTTACAGCTCTCAATTGTCAGTGATCCAAAGAACAGGAAAGCCATAGAGAATCAGGTACTACCGATTTCTACTGCTTTGTTTGGTTACATGAAGCAATTTATCATTACAGAAATTCTCCTGCTCTGGGCTCAGATTTTAATGCTTTCTAGACTTATTCTTAAGCGTTCCCTTGGATTTAAATGTCAAAACTGGGAAATTGCAAGCAGCCGTAGAATGCCATAAAAAGACTTAGCCAGTGGTTTAAAAAGTAACAGCTCTAGGCAGTTTTGCCTAAGCACCATTGGTAGTTAAATTTCCACATGTGGATATGCAACATATTGGAAAAAGTCAGACTAGATCCATTTTATCCTTTGCTGGATAACTTATTAGCAGGGTATTCCTGTCTTATTCTGTTGCTCGGAATTCATTTTGCTCATATAAAAACTTACCTTTGAACATTAACAAACAAACAAAAAAACCCCAAGACAGTTACGATATCTGAATTTTTAATGCAGGCCAAATCTTGCTGTCTCATTATTTAGCCACGAATAAGTGGTAAAGGTTGAGAACCTGAAGCCAATGTTCAGTACTTCTTGGGGGATGAAGAAGAAGTGCAGAATTTATTCCTGACTTCCACTAGTAATAAAAATGAAATATTGTGTAACAGTATCACTATCTGTGCATATATTTGCTCTGGCAAAAGTTTCTCTGTTACCTTTCCTCTTTATTTGTGAAAATATGTGGAAGCAGGTACAGACTGGGGATAAATTGCTTATTTAATAGTTTTGCCCCATTGTGCAGAAGTGTGTACTGTCTTGCTATTATAACTTGCAGTGTGAAGAAAGATAGTGGCTAATCATAACTTTTGACGAATTTTCTTTGTAATCCAAAGCAGTATAGATAGCGAAAAGAACACATAAGTCTGAAAATCCAATTAACAGATTTTGATAGTGTAAAGTCTGTTTCTTTTTTCTGCTAGGAATTTTTTGATTAATCATGTTCCTGATATATAGGCCATTTTGCTAACCACATTATAACTATTGGATAGCACTTTACACTAGCAGTAACTTCATTTAGGAGAAGCCTTAACAACATATGCCAGTACCAAATAGTCTTCATTTCCTTCCCAAAGGATGCTATTTTAGCTAAGCAAGACTGCAACAAAGACTTCAGGGCTAGGGACAGAAGTTACACATAAACTGGTTTAAGTGATCATAAACTGGTTTTAAGCCTGTAATAGAACATAACAGTGCACATAAACCAGTTTCAAAATGGCCAGAACTGATTTAAGAAAAACTAGTTGAATGTAGTATCAGACTTAACTGATTTGGGTCAAACCAGTTTATGGAACTTCTGTCCCAGACCCCTTTCTGGTTTAAGTTAAACCAGAGTCACCCAGCATCCTAGCATGTTCTGCAACCCTAGGCTGGGCTTTGCTGTCGGCTTCAGAGAGCAGGGCTGGCTCTGCCCCTCTGCTCTTTAGCAGGTGGTGGGAGCATGGCCAGATGCCAGCTGGCATGGCCCTCTGAAGTGAAGGGAGCAGGAAAGGGGTTTATTCCTCACCTCTCCCACTGGGGGACCACAGCTGAGGTCTGCCTGACCAGGGTGTAACAGCCCATCAGGCATTTGCCCCCCTCCCCACTCCAGTGGCAAGGACAGGGGCATGGCCAGAGCCAGCTGCCATGGCACTGCCATCAGCCTACCTCGCCTGCAGCTGCAGGGCTGGGGCTCCAGGGCTGACTTGGGCCAGCCCACAGGCACTACTGAGGGTGGACACACGGGGGCCAGCCATGGAAGCTGGACCCTTGGCTCAGGCTGGTGGATATGTGCGGTGGCTGGTTGAGCAGCAGGCCAGCTGAGGTGCTGGCAGGCCCAAAGTCTGGCAGCTGCCTGCCACGGGGGTTCGCAGCCCCTGCCATGCCCCTATCCTGTGTAGCACCTGCTGGCTGTCAGCTGGCTGGGGCCAGTGATACTCTTTTGCCTCCCTCCCCTTCAGCTACCGCTGCTGCACAGCTCTTGGTGGGTGGGTGGAAGCTTTAGCTCTGCAGCTTATGCCCAGTGCATGTAGCTCTGGCTCTTTTCCACCCCTTCCCCTCCCCAGGGGCTGCTCATGATGCTGGGCAGGTAGAAGGCAGCTAGAGCCAGAGCTCTAGACACTAAAGCTTCCACTCACCTGGAGCAGCGCTGTGCTGCAGGGCAGAGGCAGAAGCCACAGCTGGAGGTGAGGGGAGCAGAACAGCCCTGCCAGGCCCAGCCAGCACACAGCTCCCCCTTGCCTCCAGCGGCTACCACTGGGGTCCCACTCCCACTCTTGCCCCTGCTACATGGCTCCTGGCAGCAAGAGTGTAGGGTAGCCTTAGCACAGCTGCTTCTGCTCAGACCATGGGGATCCAGCTCTAGCTGCTTTCCATCCACTCCCTCTGCAGGGTGGGCAGAGGAAGGCAGTCAGAGCTGGAGCCAGAGCTCCAAGCTCTGGGTTGAAGCAAGCCACCACTCAGAGCAGTGCAGCAGGGGCAGCAGATGAAGAGAGTGGGGAGTAGCCGCTGGAGGTGAGGGGAAGCTGCATGCTGGCTGGGCTCAGCAGGGCTGGTCTGTTCCCCTCATCTCCAGATGCAGCTCCTGCCCTGTCGCACAGCTCTGAGTGGACAGGTGAAAGCTTTAGCCTCTCAGCTTCTGCCCAGTGCCTAAAGCTCTGCCCACCCAACACAATGGCCAGCCCCTGCGGGGGGGAAGGGAGGGGAGCAGCCAGAGCTGGAGCCAGAGCTCCGTGTACTAGGCAGAAGTTGCTGGGTTAAAGCTTTCACCTGCCCATCCAGAGCTGCATGGTGGCAACTGGAGGTGAGGGAGGCAGAAGAAACCCGCTGCCCTGGCCAGCGCACAGTCTGTGGTGTTGCTGCAGCCAGTGGGTGCTGTGCAGGACGGGTGTGGTGGGGGCTGTGAGCCTCTGTGGCAGGTGGCTGCCAGGCTCCAGACCCACCAGTGCCTCCAAGCCGGCCTGGGCAGCCCACTGCTTGGCCAGCCACTGCCTGTGCCCTACAGCCCGAGCCAAGGGCCCACCCCTCGTAGGGTCCTTGCAGGCCAGGGCCACAGTTTAAACCTCTCCGCAATCAAAGTTAATGGCAAGCCAGGGCCTGGCCACACCTCCAGGTCAGATTCCCTCCAGCCTTGTGGCTGCTGAGGAAGGGAAGGGAGGGCTCACTCTAGCGCCCCCCAGTGAATGTTTGTTCACTTGCAAATCAGTTCAATCTACACAGGTTAGACTAACCTGCAAAGATTGAATCAATTCAGTCTCGAGTTTTTGGATGTCTGTACATGGCCCAGTAGACTGAAGATGTTTGGTTTAGAATTTAGCCATGAATCAAGACCTCCTAGTTTTGCTAAAAGTGATCATTAATGATAACAGAGGGTCAGGACCTTTTATTTATATCTTCCTTATTTGGTTACAGTATGACATCCAAAACTTAATCCTGCCAGCTACCGAGAACATCAAAGGTCGCACCCTGACCTCCCAGCAACTTGCTTTGACCACATTTTCATGAGTTGGTTATAAACTTGCCTGAGCTCTGTCTATACTAGTAGCTTCATGCTGGTGCAACTGCATTGAAGACTGTTCCTGTGAAATGGTGGGGGGTGGGTGGATATGTGCATATGCACACACAGGAATGCTTAGAGCCCTTTCAAAGGGGGATTGTTTCAAAAGGGCAGCTGCTAGTACATTCTCATTGTTGTGTGAACAATTTGAAAAGGATTCAAATGCAGTAAGCCCACTCCAACTCTAATCCTGGATGAAGGAATGTTAAAATTGGAGTGCATTTACTGCATTTGAATCCTTCTCACTTGTTCAAACATAACAATTAAAATGTACTAGCAGCTGTCCTTTTGAAATTTTCACCTTTTGAAAGGTCTTCAAGCATTCTGTGTCCATCACACTCTGCATCTACCCTTGTACTTTCTCTTTCCAAGTCATGGTTAGGCAAATGTGCAGGGCAGAAACTTGTACTGCCAATTTCCATGCTATAAGTATTTTCTCAGTTAAATAATGTAGTCAGTGTAGTGTTTCCACAGTTAAAGTTGCGAAGACATCACTGGGACAGTAATATAAGTCCATGTTCAACATAGCAAATTGTTTCCTGTATTTGAGCCTTGTCTCCCTGCCAGGATTTCTTAAGTACCCACCAATTCATTTTTTGGGCTGCTAATGTGACTTCAAGAGTAAGAGTCAAAGTTTACTTGCTCCTGGCCAGCAAACATAATTGTTTCTTTGACATATGTAGTTATAACATCTCTTTGTGAATGCGATGCTTGTAACATTCATAGATCTTATTATACTTGTTTGAAACAATAGAGAGCAAGCACTTGTGCTAGGTTTCCCATGAAGTGCCAGCAGCACAATTCAGTCTTGAGCTGTTGCTGTCTCTGTGTTGTACTCTTGAGCAGAGATTACAGTGTGCTGTGATTTTTTTTTTTTTTTTTTTTTTTTTTTTTTCTGCTGAGGTATTCATTAAATGTTAGGTAGGTAGAGACCTGCCATTTCACTTATCCTGATGCCGAAGCTCACTGAATTGAGTACGGAAGGGGGGAGTGGAGAAGCAGGAAGCTACAACCTACCTTGGATTTCAGTGGATTTTGGGACTTCTGAGATCTGCTGATTCCCAGAGGGGAAAAGTCTAACTTTGTCCCATAATACCCTGATAAAGTCAACACAAATGCATACTTGTTTAATTAGTTTACCCATCTATTTAAACAAGCTTTAAATGGAACAGGCTTTAACAGTTTACTGTGACTCATTTATATAGTAGTCATGAAAACCTTTTGATTTCTCCTAATTAGATTGTTCAAGGATTGAGTAACCATCATTTTTTTTCCATTTTGGGTCACTGGAAAAACAGGCTTTATGCTATTGGAATTAAAATCCAGCAGTGGCACTACTGAAGATTTATCCCTGTTAATCTTCTTTCTAAGAATTTCTCAAAACACTGAAGGAGGTCAAGTGAAGAGAGGCAATAAGCAAGATGGTTCATTTACAAACAGCACATAGTTTGCACACAGTGAAGTTATAATGAGCCTTTCCTCTGGATTTGTTCTCTACAGGATATCTTACTGCAACTGCCTAAATGTTTTTTGGCAGTGTCAGTTGGGAGGAGAGGCAATTCAATAGATAACTAGGCTGTCTAATCTTTTAATTCAGCTGTCCCAGCAATGGGTCTTTAAAAAAATGTAATGTATCATTAACAAATGAACAGTTTTGGCAGGATGTTATTTCTCCAGCTATTACACAGTGTACTTCTGTTTTGCATTTGTCCAGTTTGATGAATAATAGGGCATCAAATATTGGGATGACTATTTATTTATTTAAATTTGAAGCATTGAGATTTGGTCTCAGGAACTGAATCAACAAAAGTAGGAATCATGTGAATAAATCCCTCTGCCTCCCAAAGAAAATGTTTCCATTGGCCATATAAACAGTTTATCTAGACAGTACTTTAGTTTATGAATATGCTTCTTAAATTCTTCTTTAAACTTCTTGGGTGAAACTGTAACTTTTGAAGTCCATGGGAATTTCACCCTATGTGGTTAGATTTAGTTCCCAGTCCTGCACTTCATGAGGATTCCATAGATTTTCTAATCTATAAGGAAACTTCAAGTATTATGGAAACCTACAGTATCCTCCCCAACCTCCCAAAAAAGTGTGTGTGTGTGATCTGTTGTGTTCCAAAGCAAGGTACTGAAATCATCTGCTTTGCTTGAGAGCTTAATCCAGTAGAGTTCTGCAGGCAGTGAAAGACGCAGGATTCCCTACAGGATGTGGTGTTTGTGTATCATCTGCTGCTCTTGGAAGGCAGATGCATTTAGGGAAGCTGCACATACGCATTTGTAATATCGATTCATACTGAAGTGTTTGGGCACGTAGGAGTTGGCTTTTCATTTTAGTTGAGTTCCATTGCTAGTTTGCGTTAAAATGATTGCCAAACAACTTTTTTGTGTTTTATGAAAGATGGGATTTGGTAAAGAATTCCTAAGTTGGATAGAGTTGTTATATACAAATTCCACTTAGTGTTGTGACCAATAATATGGCATCTGATCCATTTCCCTTGCAAAGGGGGACTTGACAAGGTTGTCCCTTATCTCCTCTTCTATTTGCTTTGACATTGGAGCCAATGGCTGTAGCTATAAGGAGTAAGGATGATAAAAAAAGGCATTAGGCTAAGAGAGAGGCCAAGACCCCATTCTTTGTAGATGATACACTAATATTTCTGTCACTGCCTGAGAGATCAGTTTTATTAATTGAGCTAAATTTGAGTTACTTATATTAAACTATTATACTGCAAAGGATATATTTAGAAAATGGCAGTTTCAATAGCAATCAGGACACACAATTTATTTGGGTATTAAGATATTTAAGAATATTATATTATTGTCCCAAAGCTTTCAGAAGATTCTTAGTGTTATATTAGAGGATCTTAAGCAGGGCAGTCTAGCAATATCTTTCGGGAGGGGATGTGTTAATATTTTGAAAATAAATGTATTACCTTGCCTAATTTGTCTGATACATAACCTGCCAGTTGTAATCCGCAACTAAATGTTTAGCAGGTTTCTGTGGTGAGCAGATAAAAAGGCACAGCTTCCTTTAAAAAAGATGTAATTACCAATTGAAATGCATGGCACTCATCTTCCAAACCTCTGACAATGTCACAATGCCTTCTTAGTAAGAAAGGCTATATGCTGGATGACTGATATGACTGATAATTCTCCTGTTTGGGTGGAAATTGAAAAGGAATGCACGTTTCCCCCTTCCATTATCAACTGTTTTAGGCTCAATATATTTCTCTCTTTCTAATTCTCTAATCCCTAACAAGTTTGTAAAAATTTGGCAAACTTTCTATATCTTTCTTGACTACATTTTAAAGCCTTTATTTGGGACAGTCCCTTTTTGAAGTATGGATCTCAAAATGATGTTGAGAGGGTGCATAGATTGTACATATAAATGCAGAACAGCTTCTACTGGGATATTATATTTAAAAAAAATCCTTCCCTGAAATATGTGACCCATTCAACCTTCTGAAAACAGTCAAATAACAGTATATGCAGTTGCATGAAGTACTGGAATATCAGTTTGGACCTCAGGCTTAGGTGTAGCAAACGTTCAAGATTATACTATTTTTTTTGTATTGAAATCTGCTTCTCTCCCCTGTTCTGCACCATCATTCTATGACTATATAATGTCACATAACAGACTTGATATGGACTAGTTAAAACTCAAGTGGAATGAAACCTACATAGTCAGATGACAGAATCTCAGTGGAAATCAGCAATGCAGAATATTCAAACATCTTCGGCTGATTTTTAGACTACATCTTGTACAACAAAAGATCAATTTTTTAAATCTTTACTGGGCTCCCTCTAAACTTAAAAATTTAATTATACTCTGCCTTTGGTACAAATTAGAGATGCAATACATCACAGGCAATGCTTAACCATATATTTTGATCGTCCCTTATTTTCAATTTGGGGGGGGGAATGACTTACAGCCAGAGTTAATATGGTTTTCAGTACAGCACTAAAATCTCTGGCAAGTATGTGCATTCTTGGATATATACCCAAGAAGTCCAAATTGAAACCTTCCAGATTGCACTCTTACAGAGGATCTTACTATTAATGTGCAGGATGATGTTAATGCATTGGTAAAGGAGACAAGGTTCCTTGGGTGAATTTGATATCTTTTATTAGACCAACCCAAATAGTTGGAGAAAAGTTATTAAGCAAGCTTTCAGGTTCAAAAACTTAGCCTTCCTTAGCCTTCGTCAAGCTAAGGAAGTTTGGTGTGTGTTCTTCCTGGATGGAATGAAAAGTAAAGAAGCCAGGGGCTGGGCTGGGCTGGGGAGTCAGTTGCCAGGCAGATTATAATGTATCAAAAATCCGATGTCTATGTTTAGTTCATGATCTCTAGTATCCAGGAGGTTGATGAAATGGAGCTCATAGGCTCATCTTTGGGAAGTGTTGTATAAGTTTCCCTTGAGGATCAGGACTGAGAGATTGGAGAGAGAGTGGCCCTCCTGTGAGAAATGTGCCCCCACCGGTAATTGGGTATTTCTGTCTTTGATAGATTTCCGGTGTGCATTCATTCTGGTGCGCAGTTGTTGTTTGGTCTCTCCTACATATTTTCCATCAGGGCATTTGGTGCATTGGATGAGGTATATTACATTTCTGGAGGTGCAGCTGTAAGATCCAGGGATGCTGATGGCTCTGTTGTGGGGTGTAGTAATAGTGGGGGTGGTAGAGATGTGTTGGCAGGTTTTGCATTTCTTGTCCTGGCACGGTCTGGATTCTTTTGGTGTGTTCTGGACTTGAGGAAGTTTGCTTCTGGTGATGAGGTTGGCGAGGTTCAGTGCTTGTTTGAAGGCTAGGATGGGTATTTGTGGGTGTTTTTCTTCTGTACTGCAGCAGTTCTTCACGTGGTATCCAGGTGGCTCTTTCAAATGTGCAATCTACCTCTCTGGAGGAGTGTCCTTGTTGGGTGAAAGCCTTTTTAAGATTGGTGAGGTGGCAATCCCGGGTGTTCTCTTCAGTACAGATGCGGTGGTATCTGAGGGCTTGGCTGTATATCACAGCTTTTTTGGTGTATTTAGGGTGATTGCTGGTTCTATGCAGATATGTATGTTGGTCTGTGGGTTTCTTGTATACTGTGGTCTGTATTTTACCCTTCTGGATACTGATCATTGTGTCTAAAAAGGAGATGTTGGTGCTGGAGTATTCTAAAGAAAGTCGGATGGAGGGATGGTGACTGTTCAATTTCTGATGGAACTCAATCAGAGATTGCAGGTTCTCAGTCCAAATGATGAAGATGTCATCGATGTATCTTAAGTATAGCAAGGGTTTGATGGTGCAGCTCTTGAGGAAGTCTTCTTCCAGGTGGCTTATAAAAAGGTTGGCATGCTGTGGGGCCATTTTAGTGCCCCACAGTTGGTAAAGGAGGACATTCCTGAAGTTCAAAACCTAATATGATGTCATGGCACAGTAGGCATCTATGGAGTGGGACATGTTTTGCAGATGTAACTGCTCTGACAAGTTTGGTACAATTTAGAAAGATGTCTTAGAATGCTTTGGTAACTAATTATTACTCCTTGCACACTGCTCTCTTCTTCTATCCCTCTTTTTTTTTTTCTCCTCTCTTTCTCTTCTTCCTTTCTTGTTATTTTTTCTTTCTCCTGTATTGATTATGACAGACATATGTGTAGCTCATGCTGATATGTCTAGTTGATACGCACATTTATTATTTCTTGGTGCATTTTAAGAATAAAATATTGCCAAACACTGGAAATTCAGTCAAAGGAATTTTAAATGAAGAACGATAGTCATCTTTCCATTCAAAGGAAGGTCTACCACAGTTGCTCCCTTGACTTTCTCCAAAAGAGATTTTAATAATCCATTAGAACAAGGCCAATTGGAAGAGGTTGCCTGCTTGCAATCAGAGTACCCCTCCATGTCAGGGATTGTCTGTATTAGCAGTTGTTATGTTCTGGGATCTATATAAAATAGCCACTTTCTCTGGATTGGATTTCTTGCTGGGAAAGGTGCGAGTCTTCACATAGCTTTTACAAACATAGGACCCATGAAGGATCTGTTGCACCTGCAGACATAGCAGCCTGCCCCAGTAGGTGTTGCAACTAGTGTGAGGGTGCATTGGCTTGCTTTTATCTCCTTCCTAATCTGGCACCAGTAGCTGTACAACCACAAACACCACCTGGGTGGCAGGAATATTCACCTTAGCAAAATTCTGCTCCAGTTGAAATCAATAGTAAAAAATCCCATTGACTGAAAGGGGAACAGAGTTAGGACTCCATAGAGGGCTTTTGAAAAATCCTGTAATATACCCCTGTTGGAACCAGTTTCATTAGTAGAATTACCCTTGTTCCGGAGCGGCAGGGCCACTTATCCCCAAATACTATGAGTGTAGATCTTTTCCTCATGAGGTTTACATTTGTGATGGGGAGCCATATGTCTGTTTTAACAATGGTTAAAACATTGGCTCACTTAACAAGTGAATCATAGTATTTGCTCCAAACGTGGAATCCTGACTGCAACTACTGAAGTCAATGAAGAGACTGCTTCTGTTTTCCATGTGAGTGGTATTGTTTGATATGGCTATAATTAGAATTTGCCTAATCATTCACTCAATGTTGTAAATCAAAAGTAGCCCCCTTCCCCCCCC
>NW_005842033.1:2667783-2671178 GCF_000455745.1 Alligator sinensis | reverse complement strand
TTATTATTATTATTATTATTATTATTATTATTGAATTTGTAATTCTTCCATCACATGCATCTTTTATATATTTTAAGAAAGCATAATATGGGACAGTTCTGAATAATACCAGCTTGTAAACATTCTGGATTTCTTTTTACAGTTTCTACAATAACAGTTGAATCCTGGTTTCCAAATAGTTTTGAGGTAGCTGTCACATTTGCTATGCACATTATGCTTAACTCACTTATCAGATGGCTGTGAGGCAGTTAGTCTTTATTTGCTAACACTGAAATGAGAAACATTAACGAGAAAAACAGATACACGCTTGGAATAATTTTCATCAGAGTCTTCCTACATTTTTCTCCAACCAAAATACTTTTTTTTTTTGTTGTTGTTGTTGCCATAAACGCCAAAATAGGAAGATCAGTAAAGCTCATCACCTATTCTCAACCAAAGCGTTTGTAAAATGTACAAGTGTTGCTTTTTTCCCTGAGATCTTCTGTCATTGTTGTCTAGGTGGCAACTGCTTTGCATATTTAGCAGTTGTCACATTAATTTTTTCTTCATGTAACAAATGCATATAATATTATGATGCTAACAAGTTCAGAAATATCATTCTTTGTATTTGCCCCAAGAATTAAAATTTAAGGTTTTATTTAAATACGGTATTACCTCATAAATCTGGCGTGCTTGGGACCAAGCACCTGCGAGAAATGTGAAAATTGCAGATTTTTGAAATTGGAGCAGCAGCCAATCCCGGAGCAGGGGGGCAAGGGGGTAGTGGTGGCTGGTCCCAGAGCAGTGGTTGCACACAGATCAGCAGCGTGGGGTGGTGGATGGCAGCACTAGCCACCACGTGAAAGCTTCCCCCTCCGCTGCCTCTAGATTGGCTGCTGCTACTCCCCAATGTAGTGTAGTTTTAAAAAGTGCTGGATTTTCAATAATTCTGGATTTTTGATACCCGGATTTATGAGGTTATACTGTATTATCTAATGTTAATGAGAGAGAAAATCAGAATATGACCTTTTCTAGATAATTTTGGCTAAAATGCTTTGCTGACTTACTGGTTTTGCTTTTTAATTTATTTGCAATATATATGCTTTTAAAATTGGCACTCTCAGGCCATGTTGAGACATGCAAGAGCGTGTGGTTTGTAGTGTCACACACCTTTGTGTTTCCACAAACTGCATATGGGGAATGTTAAAATGTACCATGTACTGCAGATCTGCAGTGCAGGAGCAAAATTTGCTACCAGGGTATTGTGGTAGCAAAAGCACAAAAAGCTGTGCAACGCAGGTGTAACAATTGCGTGCTGGCACACGTGGAGGCTGGACCATACACAGCAACACCTGTGCCCAACCTGTGCCCTTGCTGCTCCAGGCCACCGGGTAAGACAGCCGGGGCCAACACCAGTGTTGTCCCCAGCCTCTGGCTCTCCCTGACTGAAGAGCTGGGAGGAGCTGGGCAAGGGCAGTTTGCCCATTGCGGCATAATTTGTCCTGCAGTGAAGCTCATTTGCAGGGGCATGCACTGTGACAATTTGTGCTGCTGTGAGTGCATGCCCCTGCATGTCTGGACACAGCCTCAGGCTAGGGACAGACATTCAAAAAGCCAGAGCCTGAACTGGTTCAATCTTTACAGGTTAGTTTAACCTGCATACCGTGGGCGACTGGTGCCTCCTGAGTCAGGGGGGGCACTTGCCCCCCAAGTGGCCAGTCAGCAAATGAGGGGTTGGGTTCCCCCACAGTCAGTTGCGCCGACCTGGAATTGCCAGTGCAGGGGAACACCATCCCCGGTTGGTGCGATTGGCCACAGGGGGACTGCGGGGATCACTTCTCCTGGTGTCCCCACTCCCTTGCCAGCACTCTCAAGGGGGGCACCAGTGCTCTTGCTAGTCCCCCTGCCCATTGTCCAAGTGGGGAACACTGGCTGTGAGGGGATGCATTCCCTATGTGTTGCCACTGCTGCAGAGAGTGAACTGGTTTGCTAATGGATAGACATTTGGCATATACCTGCAGTGCCTCAGGCCAGAAGCTTGGGGGCGCTAAAGCAGCCCTCCCTTTCAGCAGGGAAGCTGAGCTGAGGAGGGGCAGGGGCAGGCCCCAGTAGGCCTGAGTTAGACTGAGTAGGGGTTTAAACCGCCACCATGGCCTGCAGGGTTTGGAGGGTGCGGAGGAGGAGGAGGGGAGAGCTCTCCTTGCCCCAGCAGCTCCCTGACAGCTGGGAACAATCCCCACACACAGGGCTGCCTGGCCCCAGAGGGGGAACTCTTCCCCCTCCTCCCTCTCCCCCACTGATATGGGGTTGGGTGGGGGGCTCTGTTTGGTGCTGGGAGGCTTTTCCCCTGCCTCCTCCCCCCACCACTGCTGTGGGGTGGAGAGGGAGGCACTGCAAGGCTGCTTGGCTGGGAGGGGGACTCTTCCCCTGCCCCACCGTTGAGGGGTGGGGAGGGAGGGCTCCATGCAATGCTGCCCAGCCCCAGATAGGGACTCTTCCCCCCAACCCTGCTGTCCTCTGTGGGGCTGGAAGTGGGGCTCGTCTTCCCCCTTCTCCTCCCTCTGCCCCCACCCCTGCTGCTGGGGGGTGGGGAGGGGGGCTCTGTGGAGGTTGCCTGGCCCGGGCTCTAGATGGGGACACTTCCCCCCTCCCCCTGCTGGGGAGGGGCTGTGTTCAGTGCTGGGGAGGGGGAACTCTTCCCCCTCCTCCTCCTACCCCCTGGCCCCCTGCCACCACAGGGAGGGGAGGCTCTTGCAGTGCTCCCCAGCCTGGCCCAGCTGGGGCACCGCAGCTGCCGGAGTGGCCCTGGCCCTGGGGGCTGGCTTGGCCTGAACCTGCTCATCCTTGGCTAAGGCAGCTGCTTGGCGGGGCCGGCCCTTTCTGAGGCCCTATGAGACCCCGTATTGCTTCCGAGTGGGCCCATATAAGCCACTGACAGCCAGCCACCGGCTGCACACACCAGCCTGCACTCGTTGACAGGGAAAGACGCTGCCTGGCTGCACTGGATTCCCCATCACTGAGCTGTACTGCCAGGGGTAGCCCTGCCCCCATGGCTCAGCCCAGCCCTACCTTAGCTGCGGCTGAGCGAGGCTAGACTGGGTCAGGCTATGGGACTGGAGCCACCCCTGGCAGCTGCAGCTCTGTTAAAGCCACTCCTCATGCCCCAGCTGGGCCGGGCCCAGGAGCACTGCAAGAGCCTTCCTCGCCCCGTGGTGGTGGGGGGGAATAGGAGGAGGAGGAGGAGGGGGAAGAGTCCTTCCTCCCCAGCACTGGACAGAGCCCCCCTGCCCCATGGGTGGTGGGGGGAAGTGTCCCCCTCTGGGGTCGGGCAGCATCTACAGAGCACCCCCCCAGCAGAGGGGGAGGGGAAAGAGGTCCCCGCCAGCACTGAACAGAGCACCCTGCTGGGGCTGGTG
>NW_005842033.1:2640619-2667659 GCF_000455745.1 Alligator sinensis | reverse complement strand
CCTCTTCTTCTCTCCCCCCCCCCCCCCCCCCCCCCCCCCCCAAGATTTAGGGTGGGCTCTGTGTGGCACTGCCTGGCCTGGGCACAGGGAGAGGCTGTAATAGTTGCAGCTGCAGCTGGTGAAGAGTGGGGGAAGAGTTTCCCTTCCGGGGCTGGGTAGCCTTGCATATAGGCCTCCCCACCCAGCCCTGGGGTGGAGGTGGAGGAGTGTTCCCCCTCCAGCATCCCACAAAGCCTTCCTTTCCCACCCTAGGGGAAAGAGAAGGAGGGGGAAGAGTTCACCCAGCACCAGAACAGAGTCCCCATCCCTGTCCCAAAGGACAGCCATCCCAGCATGGTACCATTAAGTTGAAGGGGACAGGGAGAAAAGTTAATTCCTCCCTCTGTTCCTTTTGGTCCCTTCTGCCCTGCAGCCAGGGTCTGCCAGCCCCAGGGGCCACCACCATAGCCCCCTCCCTTCTGCTCCCTGGCTGACAGGCAGACCCTGCCTGCGGTGAGGGAGGAGGGAAAGGAGGGAAGAGTTAATCCCTTCCCTGCCCACTTTACCTTAATGGGGCCATGCCGCCTGGTGTCTTGCTATGTCCCATCCCTGGTCTGGCTAGAGAGCAGAAGGGAGGGGCCAGCCCAGCTCTGGAGCCCAGTCCAGTGGCGGGACTCGCATGGCACCATGCCACATTGCTTTCAAAGGCAGCAGTGAGGCATGGAGCAGGCAGAGCGCAGCTCACAGCTGTAGCCCACCTTTGCCCCGTACAAAGATCAGGAGGCCATGTTTTCCCCCCACCCCTTGGCTGCCCAGCGCTGTGCCTCTGGAGGAGACTCCGGGCCCTTCCCAGGGACGGTGCAGGGCAGGTGCAGGGGTCCCGTGGGCTCCGTCCCCGACAGTGCAGCCTAGGCTGGCCCCATTTCGGGTCCCCCTGGGCAGTGCAGGGCCGGGGCTTTTGCAGGGCGGTGAATTCACAGAGGCCACCAGTGCTGAGCAACGACTCTGGGCACATGGGGAAGGGACGGGCGCAGCGGACCCTGGCCCCAATCCCAGGCCTGGCTCTGCTCCAATCCCTGCCTGGTCCCAGCCCTATTCCTGGTGAGGGGGGAAAGCGTGCACTCTGCCCCCTCAATTTCTTTTTCTCTCTCCGCCTATGGATCACTGTAACCAGTTTGTGTAATGTCTGTCCCTCTAGCCTGGCCAGAGGCTAACAGTTGACCTCTTGATTTAATGTGGCAGGCCCTCAACTAAATATAGTTAGTCCTTTGACTGAAATAGTCCTTCATTGTTTTGCAGCAGTAGAGATTCTGGTCCATTCTTCTTGACTGTCAGCTTTTCGTGTAAAACTTCCTCTCACTCCGTCTTTACGAGAACTCTCTTCTTTTTTGTTGCTGATGAGAATGCCTCCCTCTCTCCCTCTCTCTCTCTCTCTCTCTCTCTCTCTTTCTCTTTCTCTCTCCCTTCCTGTTTCTAGTCCCCTGCTCTGGATGGAGAAGTTAAAGGAAACATGTTTCTATTTTCCACTCTGGTACTACTTTGCAATTCCTTGCACAAAAAGGAATCAATCTGTTTAAATTTAAAAATGCAGAGCAGGTTAGCAGTAGAAACTGCTGGAAGCTGGAAGATCAGGTTGTAAGCTAATGTTTTCATCCTTTGCAGAAAGCAAGTTGAATGATAAGATTGTTCCCTGTCATGACCCAAAAGGCATGATTGTGTGTGTGTGCTTCGGCATCAGAATTATCCACGTTAAGTTGCAGAGCATTGCACGGGAGTTTCCTGTAGCAAGAGGAGACTCCAGTGCAGGGACCAGTTTCCCGCCTTTTCTGCAGCTTCTTTTGCAAAGTGCATTGCTCGAGTTGCAAGAGGAATGCACGGTGCAAAAGAGTTCCCGCCACCGGTATGCAAATTTGTTCCCCGTGATTGGCTAGTGCTAAATTATTCACACGTGGCGGCTAATTGGCCTGTTAGCCATATAAGAGGGTTTCCGCCCAAGCCGAAGAGGACTCCACATCCATCTCGTGGGGACTCTGGGTACACGGCAGGGGAACAGAAACCCTGTGTGAGATCCAGAGGAGCGTGGCGGCCTGATCCACCGCCCACCTCTTCCCATCTTTGAGCGCGACTAATATAAGACGTATTTACGATTTCTACATTGGTGGCCTGTTCACCCAGAGCATCCGGAGCTCTGCACCGTGGAGCCTAGCAACCTCCACGAGACCGTCTGTGTTGTGTCTGTCTGTAACTGCAACTTAATCAAGCTTTCCAGCCTACACCATTGCCATCTCGGTGTAAGTAAACAATCTTTTAAACTACCGATACGCATCCGTGCCTAATTCCAGAACGAAGGCCTTCCCTCTCCGCCCCGGCGTGCCTGGGCTGCTGGCCACAGCCTGCGTGCAGCGCGAAAAAGGGCTCGGGGTGCTCCCGGCCCGCACATTCCCCAGTTCAGTAGGCTTCTAAAACGCACACCTAACTTGAAGCACATAAATAGTCCTGATGATTTTAGTTGGACTATCCTTTTTTTACTAAGCTTATATCTAAATTCTTTGCTGAATTAGGGACTTGAGGATCCTTGAATCAATGTTTTTCCCATACTGTGGTCAGAGACATTGAAAATTACGTACATCAAAAAGCAAGAATGGAAAAAGAAGGGTCTTGTTTGTTTTACACTCTTCTCATTCATTTTTCATTTCTTTCATTTTGCAGAGCAAGTGATAGCGAAGTGTCCTTTAAGTTATTGGCAGTATAAGAGTGATGTTGTAGCCATGATGGTCCAGAAATTATTCAAAAGCTTGTCTAACTCTATCCCAAGAGTTGAAAAATGAATATAAAAAAGGCAGGAGAGAATTTTTTGTGCATTTGTTTTTGTTCATTTTAATCCTTGGGGCATTAGCAGATTTGCTTTCACAAGTTTTGGTCTGCAGAAAAGTATCCTGTAGGGCAGGGGTTTTCAACCTCTTTGGAGCAGTGTACTCCTGGCAGCTGGATGTGGAGCAGTGTACCCCCCGGGAGCCAGATGTGGAATGGGGGGAGGAGTGGGGCGTGGCCGAATATGGAGCAGTGGCAGCTGCTGCGTACGAGCTTCCCTCGACCCCTGTGTCCGGCTAGGCATGTGGCACCTGTGCAGCAGCGCAGTATGGTGCGTGGCGGCCTTCTCAAGTACCCCCGGTTCACAACCCCTGCTGTAGGGCCAAATCATGCCCTGCTTATTCATTCAGATAAGTCCACTGAAATCAATTGTGTTAGGAAGCAGCATGCAGCACACAGAAATAGTTTGGTGCATGGACTGGACCTAGTGCTAGCACAGCAGGCCAGTCAGGGGCATGCATAGCACATAGGGCATGCACTGCATGTGGACCTGTGCTGGCTCTGCATGCAAGCTGCATGCAGTGTGCAGGGCTGATCCAGGGCATATGCTGCATGAGCATGCTGGACTGGCCTTGCCTGCTGGTTCTGGTGTGTGGGACTGGTCTGTGGATCTGATCTGGCCTGCAGGCCAGCCTTATGCCCCTCATCTGGCCCTGCAGGGCTAGAGTTTGACACCCTTGATCTGCAATATGATAAATGACAATAAAAATCTTTGTCTAGAACACTGTAGCAACTGCTAAGGACTATGAATTGGCATATATCCTGGATGCTATTGCAAGCATCTTTGTCTTCACTTAGCTCATCTCACGGTATCATCTGGTTGTGATTTTACATCTGGTGGGAAAATCTGTTAATAGATTTGGCACTGATTTAGGCAACACATCTACTTGTGACATAAGAACAATCCTCACTGTCAAACAACAAGGAAAAACTTATTTTCCAAGTTGCCATTGTTTTGTGCTGCAGCTACTAAAACCTACTTCTCATAAACTGAAATTTCTACTGCAAAAATATTTTCTTGCCTAACAGTTTAATCATATTCACTTTGCCCTTCCGGTGATCCTCAGCCCAAATCATTCATGCTCCTTGTTCTCATCTTTGAGACTTGCCACAACTGAATTTTCTCTGATCTTTGCTTTCCCTCGCCTTCTCATTGCAGCTTTATTCACACCATTCAAGATACTTGCTTTGATTCCCTTCTTTGTGTCTTTTTTCCCATTCACATCAGAATCCTTTCCTTCATGCTGTTTCCTAAACCTGGAACTTTCTACTAGGTACCATGCCTCATTCCTCTCTTCGTTTAACTCCCTTCCCAAAAGCCACTTTTCCCAGGGGCTTACAAAACCTTGTGAGATTTTTCTAAAATCAGGATCAGGGATTTGCGTGTCATTGATTCACTTGTTTTTCCATGTGACCAGGTAGTCTTGCTTTCTTTACTTTTCCCTTGCCTACAGCTGATCATGGGTGAGAAGAAAGCTAAAAATGTTTTTGACTTCTCAAAATCCTCTTATGGCATATAGAGCTAGCTCAGGTATCCACCCTGCCACCTCTGTTTTCCTTCTTCTCCTTAATCTGTTCCCAACTATTGCTTGCTGTATCCATTTTTTACTTCTTTCCTTAAAAATATTCTAAATAGGATAGCATATTGGTTTAATACAGTTACATTTTCTTACTTCAGTCCATCCTCCTACTAAGGTCATTGGGAAACTTTACCTTACTCAGTTTCAAAGCAGAATAAGGACTGCAACATCTAGCATATGGACTGTAAATTTAGCGTGTTAGACCAGGTCACACTCTACTTTTTAAGTTGTTCTTCATATTGTAAGTTTTCCCCTTTAGTCTTCAAGTGAATAAATCCTGGACAGGAAGAATTATCATAATTTAAAAGGTTCTGACAAATAGCAGCTGGTATTGGTTCACGGTCTCCAATTGGTTCCAGGCATCCTTGGTTTTGATAAGACTACAAGAGCATCCCAGAATTCCCTCCCCACAGCTTTTCCTAATGCCATTAAATGTAACATCATGATTAGTGGTGCCTTTGGAATTGATTAACTGACATCCTGTGGGACTGATAAATGCTATAATTTAATCATTTCTCCTGAATGTCCTGCCATTTTACCTCACTCATCTTTATTTTTGTATATGCAACCCTTTTGGCAGGCACTGGTCAGCAGCAACAAGGGCCAGGTTCAATTTTGGGGTACTAAATATATTTTATCTTGGCTCAAAGCTCCACCCAGACTACCTGGGAAACACTAGTTGAATTACTGGGGTGTCCCACATAAACAAAACCCTTTCCTCGCAAGTAGTATAAACACAAACACTCAAATTTATTACATAAAATAAAACAAAACAACCCCCCCATTAAATATAATTATAAAACACTATTATCTACAAAACAAAGTCTATAGGTGGCACCTTCTTGGGGAAGCACACCCATACCCAGGCAGTCTGGGACTTGGGACTCCCCAATGTGTAGTTCCAGGGGCCTGCACCCCTATACCTGTACTTCAGCAAGGGGCTGGAGGGGGGGCCCACACTGGAGGGTCCTGAGCTGCTCCTTGGGTTCACTGTGCCACAGGGAGCTGCTTGAGAGTGTGGGCCACATTTCAGTCTTCTCCCAACCAATCTGCCTGAATCTGCCTCTGCTTCCTCTGGCCAGTGAAGCCAGAGGGTTTTACACATTTCCCCCAGATATAGCCCCAGCTTGCCATGTGCTGAGCACATGGCCAGAACAACTGAGGCCATCTTGCCCGCATAGAAACATACAGACACAACCCCCGCCTCCATAATATATGACCCTGTGCGTCTGTGTCTGTGGGTGGGTGTTACGTATGTTATGTTACAATTACTTTATCTTTGATTGTAAGCCATTCTGAGCCATTTTTAGGGAAGGGCAGCATACAAGTCTAATAAATAATTAGTATTTGTGTACAAATACATTTTTGGAGAGAAGTTTAATGAGTCATCTGAAGGGGCCTAAGAAATGGCGATGCTTCTATTGCATTGATTTTTGAGAATGAGGGTTGGATTCTGAACTTAATTAGGGCCCATGAAAATCTTTTTTTTTTTTGTTTTGTTTTGTTTTGGTTTTTTTTTTTAACAATGGGACTTTTTTTAAAAAAAAAACTCAAGTTGGTTTCATCTTACTCCCACTGAAAATATCCATTGACTTCAGTGGGAGTGAAGTTAGACTAAAGGTAAACATTTTGGGGCAAGTCGCTCTTGACGATTCCACTTTTAGTAGGTGTAAAGACAAATCTGAGCTGCTGGTATTTGGAGACAAGAGGGTTGCAGAACATCATACTATATGTCCAGGAGGTAGAGTGGAATGCTGTTTCCCTCTTTATGTATAAATGGCAGATTTCCAGTCACATAAGTGGCATTTTAACACCATTGTGAAGGTAGTGTTTCTATTTTTCCCAGCAGAGTGGCCATGTAAGTGTAAACTGAATATGTACAGTAAGCTACACTGGCCAGGCATATCTGTGCACACATTTTGGATAGGTACCTGTGTCTAGATCATGAAACTATAGCTGGTCAGAAACCATGACTAGTGGGTGGGATACAGAGTGACCCCCATGTTTTAGTCCCACTATCTATCTGAGCAGTCAAGACCTTTGCCCAAATAGCAGAAGATATAGGTTCTCCCCAAAAGGGCTGTGGATCTGCCTCTCTCTTCCTGGCACAGTACTCTAACCACCATGCCACAATCTATGCATTATACAGACCCCTCTTTGGCTTGGGGGGAGGGGGGGGGTTCAAAATGAGAAGGAAATATGTAGGAATGGAAGGTAGAGAGCAAACCAGAATGGGTCAGTAGGGTGGCCACTGATCTGGATAGGAGTGGATCTTGGTTTCTAGCCTGGACCCTTGCTTCCCACAGTGGCAGAAACATCACCACCAAACTGTTTTCCATCTGTTTTATCCAGTAATGGACTTAAATGTAAGGGGTAGTGGCTTAACCTCAAAAGGAGGGCTAGAGAGGGGTCAGGAAAATTTGTGGCCTGATACTTAAAGCACCATGCTGCCAAGTCAGAGACTGATTTAAACTCCCTCTAGGTAAAAGGGGCCTCAGGTCTTCTGCTTCCTGCTCAAGTACCCTAACCACTTAGCTCTTCCTGCACTTCTCCTTTAGACATGAAAGGAAATAAAATTCTGCCTGTAATGGCAGATTGAAAAATACCATACTAAGGTTGTTTAATGAGAAATACTAAAATAAGGAACTTTCAAAATGAAGGCTAGTGATAGCTCCCCTTTCTGTTTATGGATTTATTTTGTGCATAAGAAGACCCGTTTTAAATTATGTTTGTGGTGAGATTTCTTGGGGTGTTTTTCTTATATGAATGGTGTGTGACTGTCTCTCTCCCCTTCATGAGCATTGCATGTCTCCCTCTCTGATCTTTAGTGACCTCTCTTCTGGGCTTGAAAAACATACATTCAAGGAACTTTATTCTTTTAAATATGTTTTCTTTCTGGATTTCCATAACACAGATAATAATGTTGTGATCTCAAATTATCTGAGCTGGCATATCTGCTTTTTCCCTACTTCCCCCCCCCCCCCCCCCCCCCCCAAAAAAAAATTTCAGCCTGTTTTTGCATATTTTTGTAGCTGTTCATAGAAGCAGGTAAGTGTAATTAGTGTAGCAGTTAGTGAATTCTTGTGTGAGGAAAGGAGAAGGAAAAAAATGAACACAGAATATGTGATGTCTCACTCAATTCCTGTTGAGTGTTTATCACTTCATTATCAGAAAGGTGAGAGACTTAAAGGACCTTGATTCACTGCTTCATTATTCCATTTTTCATCAATGAAATTAAAAAATTGCACCGACAAAACCAGTAGCAAACTGAAACCTTTCTGCTATCTACAGGAAAAAAACACTCCACACCTAACCCCAGACACTTCTAGGTCATTCGCAAACATTTTTTCTAGTGCCTCTACTTGCGGAATATTTTCAATAGCAGAAAGAGACTAAAAATTCCTTTACCATGGGAAATGATTAATTTTCCCTCTCAAGAATTGCAACCTTGACATGATGGAGAGGCTTGTGCACTACCAGGAATCATGAGATTAATGCCAATTGGAGTCTTGTACTTCCAGTAGGGTTGCCCATGGCAGCAAGGCTGAGAGTGAGTTTTCACGCACACAGTGTTTTAATAAATAAATACATTTCTAAAGGTTTTCAGTAGTGGAGCAAGCTAATGAAGGAGGGTATTCCTCACAGTGGCTTCAAAGTTGGATGCAAAGGACGCAGCAGAATCAAAACTTCTGGTCATCTAGGGTGCCTATATACATGCTCCGATGCATTTTAGTTAGAATATGTTGGATCAGATCGAGTCTTCTGAAGCTTTCCAGTTAGAACGTTCCAGCATGCCTCACCATCACATGTATTCAGCGTCCCGTATTTCAAAATAGTGGTGGGGGTGCTTTAATTAAAACTTGTTGAATGAGCTTTAGTTAAAGTGCCCCTGTGGCCATTTTGAAATGTGGGATGCTGGATACACTTGATGCTGTGGCATTTTACGTAGAGTGACTGTCTGGGAGCTGCTTTAATTAAAATGCCCCTCCCCCCACCTTGGAGTTTGTGTATAGACACCCCTAGTTTTTCCTTGCCATTGGATTAAGGTTTCCTTATGAAGTATCATGTGGTTGCTCATGTGCAATGGCACCCTATATTAAAATAAGATATGCTCAGGCATCAGGCATTAAAATAAGACATAGTTGCATCATAGCAAGTCCTGTGGCAAGTCCTATGGGTTAGTGGTGACAGGGGCAGGTACTAGTGATTACCGGAAGTCATGGACCTACACAGAAGCAATAATTATATGGTGGTCATTTTGTACACAGAACAGAGCTGCTTGGTTGCTTCTGTGAAGCCTATGAAATGTTTGTACTTACAGTCAAGTTCACTGAAGTCAAGGCACTTTACCAATCCACCTCAAACCAACTAGCTGCTCCTCCACATATGACAATTAGAAGACAGTCCATGGAGAACGTTAAGCATTGACCATGCCTGGGAAAGCCAGCTTTCCCAAAAAGTAAACGTAGATGATGATATTTAACACTGGATAGAATCTGTCTGTGCTGCCTTTGGACGTCTCTGAAATCATATATTGGATGGTCATGACTTCAGGACCCAAACCGATCTTCTCATCTACCAGGCTGTTGCTGTCCTTGCCCTATGGATTTGAAACTTGGACAACACATCAGAAATACCTGAAAACCTTGGAATGTTACCAACAGCAATGTCTTTTGAAAATCCTCTATCATTTGGAGGGGCAGAAGAATGAACACCAGCCTTCTGTAAACATCACCAGCTTTAAAACCATGTTTATATGCATCAGCTCTGTTGGGCAGGATAAGGATGCCTGAGAACTAGCTCATGAAATAAGTCCTATACTCCCAATTCATTGATGGTCACTGCTCTAGAAGTGGGTGAAAGAAGAGATTCAAGGACACCTTGATGGCCAGTCTGAAGAAATGCAATATTAACATCAATACCTGGGCAACTCATGCACTGAATTGTCCCCAGTGGCACTGTGATGTCTGACAAGGTATAGATCATGTCAAGTAAACTCATTTCATTATGGAGGCAGATAGACATGAGACGTACAGGGAAAAAGCTGTGACCTGACATCACCAAGGTACACTCCTGTCTCCTAGAACTATCTGCCATGTCTGCAGTCAGACATGAGGATCTTGGATTGTCATCTCCAGACACACTGATGACTTCCCTATTTACTGGAAGACCATCATCCTTGTATCGAGGGACTGCCACCACCACCAGTTATTTTTCTCACTTCAGTAAAACTTGCCTATTCAAGTAAATATGTGCAGAAAACAATATGGGTTATATGTCAAATGTACAGCAACATACCCAACTCCTTTAAAAATCTTCACAAGCCCTAGTGTAGGTATGCTACTCCGTTGGAAATGGGGAGGGAACATGTGCCAGTGAGACTTTCTCCATTTTCAAACGTCATTGTAAAAATGCACAATTTGGGTAACCCTTGATGTAGAAGAAATAAGGCAGCAGTTTGGCAAGAGCAGGAATTAAGCAAAGATGCAGTTTTTAAGATGATCTTTTAATAGGTTATAGCAAACATGAAATATCTATTTTAAAATTAGTATGCTATGCAGCTTCTGCAAAAATGTCCATTTAATTTTATTCATAATCATTTCCTTGGTTATTGTAGCTTTAAAGTGATACTGTAACCATGATGGTCTGGAAATTGAGAGAGAGAAAAGCCATACAGTCCCTAAGATCTAACAAAAACTATTAATCAAACCAGCAGACAAAGGTGGATCTGTAATACCAGAATTCACTTTGGAACTGGAAAACATCATCAATCTCTTGCATTTCCTTAGTTATGTCACTTGTGGCTCTGTCATTTTCAAAGTAATAGTGACTGGGAAGAGGTGATTTGTCTGTGAATGATCTTGGAAACAGAGCAGTGTTACTACCAAAAAAAGCAAAAACTAACAAAAAAATGGAGGGGGGATTATGGCATCTTTACTGGATTATGTATGTGTATTCCTCCTGAAATGCTGCATGCAGAGCAGAATGCAGGAGCCAAGAGAATTCAGCTATGTGATGTACTGGACTGGCAAGTTGTTCATTTCTTTTGCTCTTTTATGACATTACAAGAAACTAACCAGATTTCATTTAAGCTCCAACATACATAGTATGTTGAACACTCATACATAAGTATGTTGAACACTCAATACACCTAAGATTTTTGAAAATGTGTCATCAGATTGCCCTTGTGGGCAATAAAAGATAATTGCTCAGACTCCCATTTTGACTGTTCTCAATTTCAGATATGATTTGCCTAGGAACATGCCTTGAATTCTATCCCCCCAATATCCCCATGGCTCTCAATCCCTTTGAAAATTAAGATGTATCAGTTTTAAGATGTGAAATCAGTGCATGTATATTCAAGTATGTTAAACTTTGGCTTAAATCCTGACCATCCCATTAAATGCTAAGATTCAGGGATCTAAAGTTACTTTACTCTTGAAGGAGGCCATCTCTAGGGGGTTATAACAAACTTTATTTATCTTGTGCCCATTGACTTAACACCTTTAGTTGATTTACCTTGTCTTTTCAGTGTTTCCCTTAATTATGTCCTGTAGTTCCCTGTTTATACATGGCCTAAGAATGTCATGGCTAATTTAGCAAAATACAACTTTTTTAATTTTTGCAAAATGCCTTTTTTCTGTTGAGTCATTGAATACTTATAGACTAACTTATGTGATAGTTGAACACATTCTACCTACGGTTATGCAGGCTCTAACTTTAAATTTAGCCTGTTATATTCAGCATCCAGACTTACATTTGGGTCTTCCTTTTGAAATGTATCTAAATACCTATTTGAACACCTTAATTCAGGATATGGATAACTGACTTTGTTTAAAAAGTTAACTCATGGCATGCACATGTATATCTCTGTGTATATACATTTGTTTAATATTGTGTTAAATATGCATCCTTGCTATGGACTGAGTAATATATGTTGCTATCTAATGTATTTAGCTCACATTAACAATCTTATTAAGTATAGGCAATATCTTTCCTATTACTACAGGAAAGGACCATTAATATTTGTGTTCACTATTTTAACTATTTAATTTGGGGATGGGATAGTCGATAGGAATAGTAATTAAAGACCAAAAAAAGACCTCAGTCATGCTACTTAACTTATTTAATTAGCTGAGCCATGCAGTTTTGCTTTTGGGCACCCCAAGATAGAATTGAAGCTCATAAAAATGAGGAGAACAAAATTAATCTTTCTTTTTGAAACATCACAAACCACAAGGATTTGTTTTTATGTAATGACTTCTGTGTTCACGATACGTTCATCTTGTCAGTATGTATTCAAGACCACCAGCTTCATTTTATTTCAAGTCATCTTTTAAGTTATGGTAACACAAGATGACTGGATGTGTTTTGGCAGGGGGAAAACTAATCTAATCCATGTACCACCAGATGAAAGTAATTTACTAGGGGTTTGCGGAAGAGCTCAAATTTTCAGTGTAACCCACAATGACATTTTGTTCCTCTCTTTATATCTAAACAGATCCAGCAATGGGAGCAGAACCTGGAGAAATTTAACATGGATCTCTTCAGAATGCGCTGCTACCTGGCAAGCCTGCAAGGAGGAGAGCTACCAAACCCAAAGAGTCTTCTGGCTGCTGCCAGCCGTCCCTCGAAACTGGCACTAGGGCGGCTGGGTATCTTCTCTGTCTCATCCTTCCATGCATTGGTGAGCCTAAATGCATTTTACATGGCTACCACACAAAGGGATCTTTAGCTTATCATTGGTGACCTATTTGTCTGAAGTGTATAGACAGCATAATTCACTCTTACCCATGTATGTACCCTGACTCGGAAACCCACTACTTTATAAAGAAACTGGCCTGTTCCTTGGCTGCAAATAATTTTCTTGGCCAGAGGCAGACCCTGGGACCCAGGAAGTCTCTGGCTATGCTGTTTCTTCTGCTGCAAATTTGATGACTCCAGAAAATGCCTAGGCTTATTTCAGCTGTTGTCTGAAAAACAATTGAGATTCTAGCCCTCTATTTGCAGAGAGAGACTTCAAAATTGTTAGCTGAAGGTTTGCCACTGTGATTTGTCTTTTTTTAACCCTAAAATTCATGGGTCACCTTATATATTACCTAAATGACTTAAACTGGGGTGTGAGCTGAAGCCAGTATTTCCAAATCTGACTCCGGTGTTTGGTCCCCCAGTGCTGATCTGCTGACAGCTTAAAAAGACCTAAGAAAAGTGCTGAGAACTTGCCATCAGTGGTCCCCCACCACAAACAGGGAGCTATCTAAAATTGCATCACTTTTCAAAGTTGTTGCCTGGGTCTTTAAAGAAGAATGAGACGGATCCACACCTCAGTTGGTGTGAATTGTCATTACTCTGTTGACTTCTGTGGAGCTATGACAGCTCACTCTGGCTGAAGGTTGGCCCCAGTTTTTTGAACTCTACTAAAAAATCCTAAGGGTGATCTCAGCAGGCAGGAGTTAGATCATGCTTGTTGTGATATGTAATGGGAAGGAATTTTGAAAGTCTAGTCTGGAGGCATAGTTATCTCTCTTGGTATCCATGTGGTTTTCAATATTACAACATGCTGGTCTGTTTGAGACTTATGGGTTTTCCTCCTTGAAATTTCACATCAAAATCACTGCTTTTCTTTCTTTTCCATCTTCTTTGCAGTAACTTTAACAGCTGCTCAGCTGTGGTTCAGCACAGTCATATAGATGCATCTGAACTAGCTCTGGAACATATATAGTTTTGTTAGCACATGGCTCCACCTGTGATAGGTCTCAGAAGTAGTAATTGGTTTAGGTGAAGCACTGTATTAACATGGCTATGCTAGTTTTGGGACCTGAACTGATATCTTTGCATGATATTGTACTAGTATCTGGAGACACAATGCATCCTGAGCTAAAACAGGTGTCTCCTTATGGCATTATACAGTTACACCCTTATGATAGATTATTAGGGAGAAGTATATTGTATCACTTTCTTCCCTACCTGAACATAAAATAGATGACAACAAAGAAATATTTGCTAATACCAAAAGGAATAGTAGTAGTACAGAAGATTTGATACCCCAGTGCTTCATATTGATCCCATGATTCCTTTGCGGTTACCTTTGTTGTTTTTTGAATACCTGTATATGTGTTGAACTAGATCTGCTCCCGGGATGAGGCTGCTCTCAGGAAACGGACCCTATCTCTGTCACAGAGAGTACGAAGCAAGAAGGGCTTGTTTTCTTCACTCAAAGGGCTAGATACATTGGCAAGAAAGGGAAGAGAGAAACGGCCTTCAGTAAACCAGGTAAATGCCAGATGTTGGGATCCAGGTACGTTTAAAAGCATCAGCGTTGCTGCTGCTATCATCATCGTTGCCACATTGTACAAGGCACTGTACAAAGGTAGAGTAGCAGACTGTTCCTGCCCCAAGGAATGTGTAGTCCGCATGGATTAGACAGCTCAGGGTGGGGAAGGGGACTGTTTTGTAAATAACATTGTGGTAATTTCAGATTGCCAGGTGTAGGTTGTGGAATTGGCAAAATTTTGGCCCGTTGGCTACCAACGCATCATCACTGCAGACCCAAAGGATTCCCTTCTGGGTCTGAATTGCTTTCAAGCAAGCACAGACTCTTCAGAGCATGGCCTTTCCCTTTGCTTTCTGCCCAGATAAGGGCCACTCTCATGAAAGTGCCACAGCATCTCGTGTATCCGTGTCTTCGCAATTCAAAATGGCAGCGGGGGTGCTTTAACTAAAGCTTGTCAAATGAGCTTTAATTAAAGTGCTCCAACCACCATTTTGAAGCATGGGGACACTGATGCACAAGATCTGGATGCTAGCTGCAGCGTGCTAATTAGCATGCTCCCACAGTCTTGATTAATCAAGTTTGCTCCAATGCACTGTAATTACAGCGTATTGGATTAGCCTCCCTGCACGTCTACAGGCACATATAGACATAAAAAGCAGGATGGATGCTGCTACCAAAATGAGAAGGTTATCATGACATAGGAGGTCCATATTTTCAGCTGGTGTAAAGCTATGCGAATTTATACCAACTAAAGAACTAGCAGAGGTGTGGTGTTTTTGTTTTGTTTCTGGTTTTGGTTTTTTGATATCTTGTGTAGGCATCAAATGATGTGAGGAAGTATCCCCAAAAGTTTAGCCACTTACACTGTCACTAATAGAGAGAGAGAGAAAGAGATTAAGTTGTGGGTTATGAAAACTATGGACAGAGATCACCTGCTAGTGTTTCTGTAATTGATAGTCTGTCAGCATGTTCAATATAAATTCTGTTTTACACGGGTTTATTAATCTGCCAGAAAAACAAAATGAAACATGAAGCAAAAGTTCAAGCCCAAATTAATTTGTTTTAAATATAATAAATCGGCAACCTCTGCATCTGGGGGGATGTGTGCTCATGCACACATTTGGGACGTTACCATATTGATTGCTTTTTGTCATGCTTCTTGCCAAACAAAACTGCATGGGTCATTCATTAGGTCATGTTAAGTGTTCCTGTTATTCTCTTGTCTTGTGTGTGGTTTTTTTTTTTTGTTTTTTTGTTTTTATTAACCAAAACTCCCTGATTTGGTGGTTGAAAATTGGCTGCTCTGAATGCATAGTAGTATGTTGTTTTCAGAGTATTTTAAACATGTCTATCCATATTCATGTCACAACAGCCCCAGAATTGATGCAACACATTTAATGTGGCAGATTAACATTTCTGGGCTTTCTGATCTAGTGCTTCATATGCTAAGTTGATAAATATTTATCTGTGCAATGGACTGATATTATAGATTATTGGGTAATGGTAAGGTGTTTTAGTAGCTCAGTGATGTGCTTTTATGATGAAGGTCGGAACAAGAGAAGCTCGGGTTACCCTCTCTGTGGAAGGAAGAATCATTTGAGGAAGGCTGTTCCCTTGGGGAGATCCCGCCTCCCCCCCCCCCCCCCCCCCCACATGCTGTCCCATCAGGGGGTTCCCTCCACACTTGCAGGCAAGGCTGTGAGGCCCAAACCTGATGGATCCCCTGAGTATCACAGGATATAGGACATACAGGACAGAGAGAGTGGCGGCATGAATCCCTACACTCCTCTCAGCTAAGCTGCTCCCCCTCTCTATGCAGATTTTGTACATAACCATAACTTCATATGCTCCAGACTCTGGAAATAAGCCTCCCCTTGGATTCAGAGGATAGGGAGATTGTCACCAGGACAGCTGAATTCTGCCCATTCTGCATAGAAGAAGGGCACACTTGAACACTGGACAGGAAGGGCCACCTCTACATTGCACCTGGGGACAAAGGCTAGAGACTTCTTGCACCCCTTTCCTGATGAGAATGAGAGCCATGGCCTGGGGCAAGTTTGCTGTAAATAAACATCAGTTTTCACCCACAAGCTGAGACTTTTTTTTTTTTATGTATTGCATATTTTTATTTCAAATTTTGCTGTAAAAATAAGAACATATAAATACTACATCTGATATATCAGTAATTCTGTAACTGTTTCATGTCTATAAAAGCAAAGAATTTAAGAGCATAGGCTGAAACTTTGACCCATTGACCCTCATGGAAGTTTCATAATGTCATATGGCTGATATAATATATATTTACTTTCTGGTCCCCATCCTATGTTCCTTATACATCCAGTGAAGTCAGTGGGAATTTGGGTGGGTTAAGGAGAGAATGTAATTTTTTTACTCTGAATTTCCATGCTTTCTGTGGATTGAATTAAGGGTTGTGTGTCAAGCCGAATGCAATTGTTTTTAAAACACCTTGACCTTAAGATCAGATAACACTCTATTGAGCCTTTTGCTTTTATTTATCTTGAGTCCAAATTTATTTCATCTTATTAGCTCAGAGTGCCTACTAAGAAGATTTCCAGGGGACACTTAATTCAATGAGGTGACTAGGCTTTTCTTCCGACCTTATTTAGAAACTAGTCAGATAGAGAAGCTTAACCCTAGCAGATGGGTGTTAGGCTCATGCTATCCCAAGCTTCTTACACAGTTATCCGTGTCTCTGATTCCAGCTGTTCCAAAATTGCCAACTGTGTTGAAAGATAAGGAAAAAAAATAGATACTTTGAATACAGGAAAGGAGTTTGATAAGCAGTGCTCCTTGTTTACATTTTCCAAACTGAGTCCTGTTTGAGACCACCAAGAGGAGAAAGTTTGCCTTGGTTATCATATGGCTGTAGCTGAATTGACAAAAGAATACAGAATTTTAAAACTCACTTTAATATTAAATTTTGATATCCAACCTGTTCAGATCCTTAGCTAGGATGTTTAATACCAAAAGAGGGCATACTATTTACAACTGCCTTTTTAGGGGCAGGTAAGGCCATGAAGGAATTATATGTGTCTGTCTTAGATATTTTTATGACCTTTATCACAGTAGTACCTGGATTTATGCATAAAGATTAATTGAATTATTTTTTAATATTCACAATATTTCTGTAAGTACATTACCCCTGCATTACAGATGGGGAACTTCAGCCTTAATTTCTTTAAGGCCTCATTTCTTTATCTGTAAAACTGAGATAATATGGAGTTTCTTATTGGAACATTTTTTTTTTTAACCTTCTATCAACAAAGCTAGGTTTCTCCTGCTCCCATCACCCCATTGTTCAGGTAGGGATAAGAGAAAAACCGTAAGCTGATCCATTGCAAGAAACCACAACATTGTTTTAAAACAGTTTTAAATAATATGTTGATTCAAAGGTATACAAGTTATTAGAGCCCAAAAGAGGGAGTTAGTGACTGTAGTCTATTATATATGTGTGTATCCTCACAAGAGATTTTCTTCAACTTGTAACTATTTAGGGAGCTTTTCTACTGCCAAATATATTCTGTCAGTAAAACAGTAACATGTTGTAAAAATGATCTCTGCTTAAGCTGTTTAGTTGATGTATTTATATTCCCCTAGCTTTCATCTTTGTTTATGTAGATGAAATTTAGATTAGGTTCCAACATAGCTAAAATGTTACAAAAGATTTTAGGGGTGTAGGTTGTAGGCGTGTTGGTCTAAGGACGTAGGCAGACAAGGTTATTTGGGTAAATCTGATATCTTTTATTAGACCAACTCAGATATTTGGAAAAAATTCTTCTTCACAAGCTTTCTGTGCACACACCAACTGCAGATGCTTCCTCAGCCTGATGAAGGGTGTTTGTGCCTAAAAGCTTGCATAAAAGATTTTTTTTCCAACTATTTGAGTTGGTCTAGTAAAAGATATCAGATTTAGCCAAAGAACCTTGTCTACAAAAGATTTTATTAATTTGTCTGATTTTTTTTTTTTTTTTTAATCTATATGTTTTTATTTTAATTAGATTTTTGATTCAACTGGAGGGCATGGATTTGCTGGCACTCAGAATGCAGGCAATTCTACAGAGGTAAGATAAGTGAAACTTTGTACTGAACTATCAGACTTGGTTTTAAATTTCCAGATTCAACTGAGAATCAAAAGCACAGCTAATATTAGATGATGCTAATCAGTCATGATTTGGTTTAAAAATTCATAATGAAAAAACTCCAATCAGAAATTTTAAATGTGCAACACAACATTTTTTCTTAACTAAAACTCCCTATGCCATCCTGATCTCTACTGGTATATACCTATCTATAGGTTTGTGTGAAAGAGAATCAATAAGGACTTTATCTGGGAGCATCTTTTTTTGTAATGTAGCAAAACCTGGGCTGTTATTGGATTTTTATTTCCATTTGTTTTAGATAAGTGAGAGCCAAACTTTATTGGCTGTTTGATGATGGTTGTAAGATGCATTAAGAATTTCTAAAATATAGTACTGAATGTTGATAGATAGCATCAAGATGAGTTATAGCACTTTCCATCTTTTTCTCCTGAGGCTTGTGCAGATATTCTTCTCTATTTAAAGACTGGATTGTTTCTGCATAGTTGTCTAGGCCTAATAAGGTAGAATCAAATGTAAAAATCTGTGTAAGTGCCACTTAGTGACACTTACCCATGTGAAAGGAAGAGTAGAATTTCACCAAGACTTAAATATATAGCAAGAGAAATGTCAGATCTGCTGAAGAATGCCTTGTATTCGAAAGCTTGTCTAACTATATCCCAACCATGCAGCTTCTTCAATAAAAGATCTCACCCACAAAGAAAGATCTCCTTCTTGTCTGTAGCAGGAAAAATAGGGTTTTCTTTAGGTGTGATCCTGTTCCACTCTGCTCAAATACCTGAAAAAATGTTATTGTAAAAGATGTGACGGACCTTCCTTCTCATCATCACATTTTGCTGCTTTAATTCAAAGGCTAAGTTGAAGGCACATTACAAAAGTAAGCACATGTAGTTGTTTTTCAAGGGCTTGAGTAGGGTGGAATAGGATTGCACTAAGATAAGTAAGTGTCTATTTAGGGTGAAGTTTCGCATTACACCTAGACCATACTAAGGGCACTTAAAACACGAGTGTCTGCATGTTAAAGTTCATTAACTCATATGAAGTGCCCTCTGAGCATCTGAGTTACTCCACTTCATGTGAGGGTGAACTCTGGGCTGTGCTACCTAGATCATGTTAGGGAAACTTCAGTCTGCTCTATGGAGATAAATGATCAATTTGCAATCCTCCAGCATCCTAGTGTGTGCTGTGTCCGGCCTTCCGCACTCCCCTGAACAAGTATAGAGCCCAGGTGTCCTGGCTCCTTGCCATACCCCTGCTCATCAGCCCTTTAGTTGTAAGTCAGAGCTGTGCAGGCAAGAAATGGTTAGAGTTGCTCACAGCCGATTCTAACTTTAACACCACTTAACATTCCTCAGATTTAGTATGGTCTAAGTATAATGTGTCACTTCACCTGTATTAGATGCCTAATAGGTGGAATGGGTCCTTTATCTGATAAAGAAACTTTTAGCTAGTGTTAATATGCTTAAAACCATAGGTGTAAGATGATTTATCTTTTCAAACCCCAAACTTGTTTGTTAGTGTCTCTAGTGGGTTATGGAATAGAGAAAATCCCACACAATTTACTGATTCGTTTTGATGCACTGGCTGGGGGAGTAGTTAGCTGATTGCACGATTTCACAATGATTACACACTTAATTCATACAACACAATTTTATTTTAAAATTCTTTGCTACGTATATAACACTGCTTAGCTTTAAGAAACACCACAAACATTAAAAACACAATAATTACATATATCAGAAACAATGCTCCAAATGCACTTCCTTCCCAAACAATGCTATAAGAATTAGTGTTACAAAAACAACTACAATTACAACTAAAAGTTAAATTTGAATCAATACTATTATTTTTCATAATATACTTACAATCCTAGAATTCCGAGAAGCCAAATACCAAAATATGGTTTCATTCCTCAGTAGTACGATTTAATGGGTTGGCCTCAGTAGTACGGTTCAATGGGCTCGCCTCAGCAGTACGATTCAATAGGCTGGCCTCAGCAGTGATAGGACTAAGTCCCCTTCCTTCAGTCCCTTTCAGGTGCTCCGCGGCTTCAGCGTGAACTAAGAGATTCGTGTTCACAGAGAAGTTGGGTCAGGTGATCAATCTGATCCGGGCTACACTTGCGATTCTTCCTTTGTTGTTCTGCAAGTGAAGTCACCTCCAAATTGGGACAGTAGGTTACAGTTTTTATTGAGCGAGCTGCCGTCAGTGGGCTCCTCCTACTCAACTTGTCACTACTCCCAAATTTGGGCTCAGATCTTACTCAACAGATTCTTTTGAAATTACCTTTGTTGAGCATTTTAAATTATTCTTGGGGAGACTTCCATATCACTGTAAATACCCTTTTCTTACCAATTTGGTTAAAAGGCCCTAGGCTTTGATGTCTCGGAATTCAGGATATTTGCTCTCTTTGTAAAAGACTTCTAAAGATAACATTTAAATTAAGCGAAGTCAGGACATTTTACACGTAGTCCCAAAAACAATGACTTAGATAAGGAGATAAATCCTATCTTCTTCCTGAAACTGGCTAATGGGCAACCTTTACAAACATTCAAACTATTTCATTCAATATGACAGTTAGATGGCCAAATTAATATCAAATGTCATCCTTCCTAAAAGATTGGATTAAAGGAGAAATGTGGCTAGGATTACTTCTCATCAGAAATATAGGTTGATGTGATGACTAGAACTTTACACAAATTGTCACCTGTTAACTGTGGGTAGGTTTCCACATTAAAATGAAATCTGAGTGAGATTGAAGGAAGAAACCTCTATTGTTAGCATGCAGAACTCCTGGAATGAATAATTTTTTGCCTGGATTTGTAGTGTGCAAGGAGAGGACCTCACTATTCAAACTTGCTTTTGTGTGAGCAAGGCTTAGGACAAAGTCAGCTGTCATATCTGAGGAAAATTTGTTGACAATGCTGTAATAACAGCATTAGCAGTAGCTACCATTTCTCATAAAGTCTTTCCAAGGGACTCTGAGAGATGTGCCACTACTTGGCACCAGAATTCCATGGCTCCAATTTGTTTAGATCTTACTTTTATTCCCTTAATTTCAATACTTTTCCCTGTTTCTTCCTTCCGTTCATTCCCTGGACCAGATCATCCCCTAATCTGGTTTTAAGTTTTAATCAGCTAAAAAGAAATTATGCCACAGAACTATTCTCCTTAGATTAAATTTGTGTACCTAGTATTAGAAGCAGTAAAAATCTGCATTTAAAATATAACATTACACTTAGAAATGATTAACTATAATGAAAAGTTGTAATGTATCTCTCTGGGCTAGATAACATTTGAGGCTTCATGAAAAGGCCTATTATCTCTCATTTTATGCTGTGCTTTCATGTCTTATGACCTATATGGTTTACTCATGATGGGAAAGTATTCATTTAGTGGCCAGTTAATAAAGAAATAGAAATATGTATCTCCATAAAATTAAGTAAAAATTATACCACAGTGGCAGACTTTTCCCAGTATCAGTGCCTAACCCATTAGTGCTATTTTGTCTACAGCAAATTCTCTGACTTGTGTGTTCTTTGAAAAATTATGAAAATAACTGCATTCTTTCAGCTGTTATAAACTGTTGCCTGATACTTCCCATCCCATTATCTTAGCCATATACTTTTGGGGAGGGGGAATATTTAAAATCACCCCTGTCATCAAAATAAAATTTAATTATATAGAATTTTTTTAACCAAATTGTCCCCTACAAAGAAGCCAGAGAATTTCCTTCAAATTATGATCTTGGGTGTGGTGTGAGTTTCACCTCCTTTCCCACATCCTGCCTGTCCCACATTCTGTCCTGTAAGGGACAGAAAGTGACAGAAACTGATTACAACACAAAGATTTGTTAGAAAAAATAATACAGGGTTTTGGCTCCTCAACCCAGAGAAAGATTTCCTGAAATCCCTTTTGATGCTGTGCCTCTGTATTGCTTTAAGTTTGCATGGCAGCATGAAACTATAATGCTGCTGAAGCTCCTGACTTCAGTTCCCAACCATCAAGACTGAAGTTGTGTGGGGAGGTTGGACCAGTGCAGAGGGCTACCCTGAGTAAACTACTATTGATTTACACCCCTGGGAATTATGCGCAGAAAAATTTCAAATTATGCAAAAATAATTGCATATATTTTTTTTTATGAATTATACTAAGTATAACACTTTGAACCTTCTTTAGAAATATATGCAGGTACTTGTGTGTGGGGAGGTGTGGGGTGTGTGTATGTGTAGGGGTGGTTGTGAAGGTGTGGGGTGTGTATGTGTATGGGTGGTTGTGAAGGTGTGGGGCTGTATGGGGTTTGTGGGGGTTGTGGAGGAGTGTGGGGTTATGTGTGAGGCTTGTGGGTGAGTGTGGGTATGGGAGTGTGTAGGGTTTGTGGGGGAGAGGGTGGGGCTTGTGGGTGTGTGCAGGCTCCCCTGCCACATGCCACTCCCTCCCACACTGTACACAGCCCCATCTGCACAGCCCCTGCCGCTGACAGGCCCTTGGGGCACTCCTGGCCACAGCAGGCAGAGCCCCTGGTGGCGTGCTGCTCTGGTGCATCCTGGGGGCTGCATGTGTTGGCACGGAGCCAGTCTGGTTCAGCCTGCTGGCAAGCACCTTCAGACCAGACAGTGCTGGCTCCATGCCAGCACATGGGGCTTGTAGCACTGCAGGTGGGAACTACATGTAGCTCCAGGCACTCGGCTCCAGCTGTGCACCACCGGGGCTGTTTGCCTTGGCCAGGAACGTCCCAATGGCCCGCCATTGGCTGCTGCCACACCCTGCGGAGCCTATGCACCATGAGATGGGGGCATGTGGCAGTGGGGCCCACACCCACCCCACTCTTGCAGGCAGGTGCTCGTGTTCCCATTTACCAGCTACACCCCGTGGAATGATGCAACATTATACGATTATGTGCAGTCATACATTTTACATGCAAAATTACACAGGTGCATAATTTCCTGGGGTGTAACTGATTCACATCAACAGTATCTCATGCAGATAAGCAATCTTTGGCTGGGAGGAGAACGTTGGATGTCCTCAAGCCGTACAACAGCTGTCCTGCTCCCCCACATACACAGAACCTGAACCATGCTGAGCACCTATTAAGGGTTTTTGGAGATGTTACAGAAACAGAAAAATCTATGGCCCTTTGCCATTTCATACCCCATTTGCTGGTTCTGGGTCCTTTACTGCTGCAGAGGGAGACAAATAATCCAAAAGCCAAGTCCTTTGGCTAAATTGTTAGACGGGCAGGGGAAGGGGAATTGTTTTGTTTTAAGAAGGTTAACTATAGCTTCTGCTTTTTTTTTTTTAACAAGATCCCAGCATTCTGATGAATCATGCAGTGGTTCAGAACTGATTCATTGCAAGTATAAAACCGTTAAGATTGGAATCAGCCCAGTTTCATTAGCTGGTTAAAAAACAAAATACAAAACCCAAAATGGAATCATGCTCTTTATAAGATGCTATCAAATAAAATTAATACCAGTAGTAGAGTGCATTTTTTCTAACATGTTGCTTGCAAAGGTTATGTCAACAAACAGACAAAGGCCAGGGAAATAATGAAGTAACCATCTGATTCTCAAGCAACACGTGGCACAATGTGTGACATGTGCCAGGACATGTGCACTGTTGCTGGAAATTTGGATGGGTTGTTATAACTTAATGTGGCAACGAATGAATGAACTATTGTAGTATTAGTCATTGCAGTCATAACAGAAAAAATCACTCAGTGTCAGAATTTCTGAGGTGGAAAATGTGGATGAAGCAATGGCATCTTGACTGCAGCTAAGGAATATATTATAATTTAATAAGAAAGACTTAACAAAAACTGAGTAATGCCTATGTTTGGTAATCAGTGTTCACAGCAAACATGATTTTGAATCCATAACTTGTTACATTGATTTAAAAAAACCTTCCAAGTTATGTAATTAAAGGGGTAAAGAGGGTGATACCTATAAAGTCTGTTTTCCTCCACTTTACTCTCCTACTGTGTTGTATCCTAGCACTCAATGCATGCAGAATCTTTATAATGGACAAATTAAAGGACTGCTGTTGATTTCTTGTTAATAATCTACTTGGAATTGCTAGAGGCATCTTCTTAGTTAACATACCATGTTACTTCTATTTTCACTCCAGGAAGTACATTGAAAATTACTGGTTTGACACATTATATCAGGACTGTTAACTTTTGCAGTTCATCTTTCTTGCTTAATTTCTGTTCTGTTATTTGCATATTGAAAGGAACTTATAGCTGAGTCCTAACTTCTTGATTCCGGGTGCTTTCTGATATACGCACTGTTCTATAGGAGTTGTCCTATAATATTGCAACTGTTCCATAGTAGGGGTGCACAGCCCCCAGCCTGCATGGTCACATTTGGCCTATGGAGCCATGTCCTCTGACCTGAGGGGCTCCCCAAGGGTCCAGAAATCTGGCAGTGGAGGTGCAATAGCAATTAACGCTGATACTTCTCCCCTGCTGCCAAATTTCCAAGCTCCACATGGCTGGATCAGCCCTACGTAGAGGTATCTGGCCCATTCCTGTGCAGCTGAATCAAGCACAGGATTGAGCCCACAAACTGGTTCCAGTCTATGGACCAACCTGGCAATGGTCACTTAACCATTTACTTCAATAATATGACTCGTTTTTTTTTAAATGTGCTGTTACTGTAGGATGACTATAATGGAGAGATGACAATTTATGCCAACCCATGAGTCTAGTCCATAACATATAATATACAGTAGATAACCATTAAGAATGTTCAATTTTTTTTCAAATGACATCAACTCAGTATTGTACCGTGGTCAAAAATTGTATGTTAAAAACATTGCTCCTTATAACATTATTATTGCAGTTCCAAATGTCTAGTTGGCTGCCCCCCGCATTCATGGATAATGTGGTAATTACAGTAGTTTGGCTGTTCGAGATATCATTTTCACTGTCATGTTTATCATTCAGAAAAACAAAATAATAACAGTTATGCTGTTCCCCTTAGTCAAGTGTCCTCAGTATGTTTGGTACTATGCCAACAGAGAAGGAAATACAATCTGTGACCAAAACAGATTCAGTATAAGCCTTCTTTTCTAGTGCTCAGTACAGTCCTGTCCTGGGGTTGCATTGCCCAAAAGGTGCACCAGGAAGAATTAAATCTGTGAGGGTTTCCAAGTGTGCAGAGTAAGTGTATGTACTTCTACACCTTTCCTGCAGATATGGACAACTTTTCTAGCTGATGGGAAAGAAGTATGCCTACTTTTAGCCCTCCTGCTTTGAGGTAGCCATGGAAAAATTGTGCATTTATGTATTCTAGATTTAACCTGTTTTTAGCTGGGTCTCTTTCCTTGTACCCTTACTCATCCTCTCTTATAGACATTTACATGGCCAAGCCACAGTCTGGACCCATGGTCCAGCCACAATCTGGCCAGGAATTCAAATGTCTAATAGCTGGAAAAAGTGCCAGTGCAGCTATATGTGTTTTCTTTTCTGCCTTGTTAGTTCATTTTGAACTTTCAAGCAAAAAATGCAAGCCAGAAGAAAGTGCATCAAGACAGGAAAGAGAATAATAGAGAAACAATATTTAAAAGAATACATTGCCCCAATCTCTTGTATACATTTACACAGGGTGGTTTTGTCATGCATTATTGTCCGTGACAAAATCAATACTATTCATCAGATGTTTTTCATGTTTGATGTTGGACCAAACTTGAATTAGAAACTAGGTAATGATAAATTAAATACTTTACACTACTTAACAAACAATACAATACTGTAGAGTAGGTAGAGTTAGGAGTAATTTATTTCCATGTCATTACCTTCTTACGTTGTTTCAATGATGTTCCTTGCTCCACAGTGCTCTCTGCTGGGAGATTTACCATCTTATCCTTTCTTATTAGCAATATAGTAGTCCATTAATATCTTTTTTGTATGAATTGTTTGATTAACCACTTACTTAACTGTTTGATCCTATTTTGGTCTTATTTCTATTTGATTGCATATAGATGTGTATGTCTTTCTACACTAAATTAAACTACTATAGATGCAGGGGATTGGATTACATGACTTCAATCATATCACACTTTCTCAAGAGGAATCCTGGACTCAAGTCCTTGATAGCATAGAACAGGGGTGTCGAACTCATCTGGCCCACAGTTTTGCTGGGCCGGATTGGGCCCATGAATCCTCTTTCTCCCCCACCATACCTGATCCATAGCTGCTCCAGGACTGCTCTGGGTTTGGGAAGGTGCCAGCCACACTGCCCATGGTGGCCAACCCAGCAGCTCTGGGACTGCTGCATACAGCACCTGTTCCAACTAGTCCAGGACCCGTGCTTCGCACAGAGCCTGGGGGTAACATATGCAGGACAAGTCCCAGACCAGTGGAAGTGGGCACTTTGTGTGGTACACATGCACATGGTGTTGAGCAGTCCACCTGGGGCAGACACTGTTTGAGGCGCGGCTGTCACTGGCTGGACAGCACCACATGGCACTGATTTCAGCTGCTCTGGGATCCATGCCATGTGCAGCATGGCTCCCAGACCACCTGGAGCAGCCACAGGATCTAGGATGCTAGGGGAGGGAAAGGGAGAAGAGGATGGGGGTCCATGGGCCTGATCCAGCCCACAAGTTGGCTCCATGCCACGGGCACATGCCATGTCTGATCAGACCCAGGGGCTGGAGGCAGGGGCTGGATGGCACAATCTGCAGGGAGGATCCAGCCTGTGGGCCATACATGTGACATCCCTGGTACAGAAGAACTGGTGTAGAAATTTTGTCCTTGTCACAATACTGTTCCTAAATATAGGTACCATACACCCTGGTAGCAGACCTACAGTATAATGTATTATTGAGATTTCTATATCTTTACATGCTGTACATTTCCCCCTTTATTTTCAGCAGCAAGTCAGTGAACTTCTGAATGTTTACTGCTCAGCACCAGAGAATGGCCAGAAGGAGAGCACGTGGGAAATCCAGACGTATGTTCACTTCTCAGATGGCCAAGGAGTCACATTAACTCTGAAGCCAGAACACAGGGTGGAAGATGTTTTGTCTATGGCCTGCAAGGTATGGAGCTTTCATACCTGAAAGCATCTGGCTAATAATAGTAGGCTTTAAAAGGGCTTCAGTATCCACATGGTGTATCAATTATTTTAATGTTGTAATCAAGTATCTAAGCCAGTATCTGAGTCCCAGTGTCTCTGTATATACGCCTCAGCTTTTCCTATAGTCCAATTATG
>NW_005842033.1:2636857-2640588 GCF_000455745.1 Alligator sinensis | reverse complement strand
CAGGAATGCTAGGGGGAGATTTTTAAGCCCTGATGCCCAAGCTAGTTTATAGCCAGAGTCCGTTGAAGGAGCAGTGATAATCTCTAACCATGAGAGGTCTTGATCTGTGTCCCATCCCCTTCACGTCAGGGTCATTACAACCAAGAGAATCCCTGATCCATACAGAGAAGCTATAGAGGGAGGTTGGTGATTAGTCAAGTTATTTCAGTGTCATAATGGCTCCATGATGAGCTAAGGTAAACTGTTTGCCTGGAGTGGTATTCTGTAATGCGTGTAAATGTAAAAATTGGATACCATGCATCCTAATAACCTTACTTAATTAAAACCCAAATTTTCTCAAATAGAAATACTTAAGATTTAGTTTCATTATAACTCATAGAAAAGTGAGAAATCCATTAAAATTATTCTGTTAAGATTGTAACAAAGAAAAGACTGAAGCATATGTGAATTTCTGAAAGGGTCACATTTTTAAACTGGGTCACAGACTGACTTGGAACATACAAAATTCAGTAGCTACACAAAAAGTCAATGTTGTGATTGAGGGGGGAGGATATGCTGTAATTTTCATGGTGAAAAAACTGAATCATTGTTTTTGGACAAAATGGAACATAGTCATGAGCAGCACCTCCTTAACACTAAAAATAGCTTAGGACTTGCTGATACCGACAGACTGAATGTGAATGAATTTATGAATCAACCTATTTTCAAAATCATAGTCGGGAATAAAAGAAATTGGGAAACATTAAACATCAGTTTAAGTCATGTTATTTGGCAAATGACGCATCATGTTTACCTTACCCCCAACCCCTGCCCAATAGAAATCAAACAAACAAACAATCTCCATCTCTCAAGCAACCATCTTTTGGCATAGACCAGTGTGACATTCTAAGGGTGCTGATTTACTTGGTTAAAATTTAAGAGTTTCAGAACTTCTGATAGAAGAATGGTCACACTAAGCTGATTTCTATATGTAGTAACATCTTAGGAAAGAAATAATGGTAATAGTATTTTTTTTAAAGGCATTATCTCTTTTTTCCTAAGTCAGGGCAAAGGCAATGCTTTAGCTAAGTAACAATGCATCTTATATAACTTTAGTAAAAAAAAAAAATCTTGTTCACATTAATCCTTGTTCCTACTGGATCATGGAGAAGTAATTTAATTTAGTGTCTGGTTTGCAGTTATACCACTTGCAAAAAAGAAATAAAGGAAGAAAGTCATATAAGATTTTGGTTGACCACCAGGTGGTATGATAGAGCTGAAACTTTTGGAAATGAATAGCTACTGTAAAAGAGAGAAGTTCTACTAATAATAGGATACAGGTCTTAAATTAAATGATGAGTTCAATTACTTGCTGCCTTGAGTATGTTCTTCTAAAAGATCTGTCACCTGTAAACAACTCCCCCACCCTTTCCCCCCATACTTTTTTGTTAGGTTTGTCACCTGAAATATTTGCTAGTAAGGTGCAAATTATGAGGGGGGTCAATTTTAAACTCCCCCCCCCCCCTTCTGTGTGTACAGCTTTTCATATACATTATCTAATGATGACTCCTTTCTCTTGCATCTTTCCTGGTTCTTTTCTGTCTTACTTTTCATTCTGCTTTTGGAAAAATAAATCTTGGATTGGCAACCCTGTTTGACTGCAGCAGTAGTTTTACACCGTGTTGTCTCCACCCCAGGGTTCCTCTACTCATCCCCATACCCTGATGCCCTGTTCCCTTTGTTCTGGCATGGACCCCTACCTACCTCCTCTTTCCCCCTACCCGGCCTGCAGCTGTCTCCTGACTGCACTACTTCCCTTCTTATAGCTACAAGGTGAGTAGTTGCTAGAGAGGGGGTGGCCAGAGCAACGTAGCTCCAGTACACAATTGGGGATAGGGTGAGCCACAAAGCCCTGATGAGAACTCAGGCTGCTGCACTCCTGCTCAGACACCAGGTGGTGCTGTTCTGCTCTGTCTGTGCATTCAAGCTCTATGTTTCTTAGTTTTTATGGATGGCTCCATTTTTTTTAATGGACTATATGGACAAGAATTTTTTGCCCTAATTTTTTATGGACTGTCTGTAAATTTATGGACAATTGGCAACCGTGGTATGTAAGAATAAAGTCCAGATATTTTATTTTTTCATCTGTATTTTAAGGGTTTTGTGCTTCTCAAATTTATAATCTGCGTGCATTCTGAGATTTAGATGGCATGTACACAAAGAGTTTACGTACCTTAATAAAATAATTTAGAGCACAATCCATATATTATCAATAAATTCAATTACACATAATGGAATACTTAAATATTCCTTCTCAGTCGATTTAGGTTTCACAAGCCTCAAAGGTCTGTTAAACCAAGGTGAAATAACTTTAATAGGTACACAGCCGTCTCCTATTTTGAATTGTTGCTCTATTAATATTTTAAAATGAAAGATTTGTTCAAGTGGGCACAGCAGGATACTGAATTTGAGAGACAGACTCCCTAGGAGCTCCTGTCTCTTAGGTCAGCATCTTTAGAGAATAATCCGATTTCCCTCTGACTTTCCCCTCAGATATTAGGCTTTCATTTTGACCGCATATAGTGAAAAGTGGGTGTTGTTCCCTCATTGCAGATGAAACTTGGCTGTAAAAAATACAATAAAAGCTACCCCCTAGGGAACCCTTCCTCTTCTAATAGCCTGTATATGTATATGCATTTTCTATATCAAAAGTTCAAGGTGCTGAGCAGAACAGTGTCATGTAGAAGAGCTGCATAAAAAGATGGATGGATGTCTGTGCAAGTTCATAAGGGCAGAACTGGGTCATAAATTGGTTTGAAAACTCATAATAATTTTTGGATAGTCTAATAGCCAAGGTATCATGTTTATACAAGGTTTTTATTAGTACCCTTACAAGAAAATGAAGATCATGTTAACATGAACTAGAATCTTACCATCTAGGCAGTGCAACTAGTTTTGTCTATACCCCAAATCAGTTATGACTTCAAGATTGCCTTTTTAATAACATCTAAAGACTTAGTATGTGCGTGGCTTCTCTATCTTTTGGGAGTCCATAATTATATCATAAATTCCAAAAACATATTTTTTTTCTTCCTGTAGATGAAGCACCTGGAGCCAAGTTACTATGGTCTACAACTTAGAAGACTGATTGATGAAAATTCTGAATACTGTGTTCCTGAAGCTTATGAGTATATGCAAGACCAGGCAAGTTGGATCCAATGTAGATTAAGAAATTCTTACTATTTGTAGCTACATTTAAATTATACCCTAAATATATGTATGATTTACATTAAAGATGAGATTTTTGGATTAGACCAGTTACATGGACTGTATTCTGCCACACCTACTCATAGTAACCTACAGTCACCCCCTGCAGAGATGGACTTAGACTGTGTGAGGCAATAGAACTATCTGAAGCACTGTTTTGTAGACTTTTAACAGGACTTGCACTGCATGGGTCTGGTACTAGCTTTTTTGCACAAGGGTTTGGATTTAACTAAGTACCATATTTTTTCCCACACAACATGCGCCTGAATAAGATACATATCTTGTTTTTTGAAAGGCACAATGAAGAAAGAAAAAGGTCTCTCCTTGCAAATACCAATAAGTATGATATATTCCCCAGGAAGATACTGGCAGCTACAGTGGGGTGGGGTGGGGTGGAGAGGGGGGGGTCCAAAAATTGTAGCTGCTCTGTTAGCCCCCTAGTTGCAAGGATGTCATAGGTATGGCGGCTGAACTGAGTCAGCAAC
>NW_005842033.1:2632101-2636836 GCF_000455745.1 Alligator sinensis | reverse complement strand
GCAGCTGAGGGCCCACCCTGCTGATGCAGCAGGAGCCTTTGCTTTTTTCAATTAAAAAGGTACATATTATAGGTGATAAAATATAGTAATACTTTACTATATAGTTAGTCCCACTGTTTCAGTGATATTGCTAGAAAAATAAAATTCTTTACTATGAGTAAAGGTGAAAAAATTTGCCTTTATGAGTGGATTATTTCATAAAACAGCTCGTAAGTTTTTCTGTAAAGTAATCATTGATGTTTTGAGGCTATGCAGTCCTACAGGGTCATACTGTAACAACATGTTTTCTCTCTAACAGATATACGATGAAATAGAAATATTTCCATTAAATGTTTATCATGTGAATCTTACAAAGATTGAGAATATAAATGATTTTGGTAAGCCTAATTTAAAATCCTTTCCATTTTTTTCTCTTATTTTCCTATTCTTTTTCAGTGTTTGATTTTTTTTATTTTTTTCAGGAGCTTTCTCTTTCTTGATATCTTTTGGGCTACAATAGATGGCTCAACATGTTGAGTCTGGAAAATGCACAAATTAGCCCTGTAAGGAAGGTTGAAGACTTACTCTTCATTTTATGTGAACCATTATATTTTTTTTATTTCCCGTGGAAGAACAGGTGAAAGACTTCCACTTGTTACTACACAGATCAGCCAATTAGGCATTTTAAATAGTTAGAGAACAACTTATTCTTTCTGAACTAAATAAAATCAGACAGCCCCCTCTTAAAGACCAAGTTCTGCTTTGGCAGTAAAATCTTTGTTGAATCCGTGCCAGTCAACTGTCACTTGATAGATATTTTAACTGGCCTGTTAGCACCTACGAGTATCCATGCGTGTGTTCATTGTGAAAAGAAGAAAAAGTGAGCAAAGCCCTAAAGAAAAAAAGATGGCAAGATAATGATGCTATAGGAGAGAAAAAGGGAAATTGCATTTGCTTGCAGCAAAGTCAGTGGGAGTCTTTCCATTGACTTTAATGAGAGTTGGATTTCACCCCTTGGTTTGTAGTCTCCTTCAGGTCAGGTGCTGTTTCTCTTCCTACTTTTCTGTCTTCCTCTGTCTTCCCTAAATAAACAATAGTTCAAATCTTGCAGTCCTTGCTCAAAGTGTTACCCCCAACCACTTGGGAATTTTGTCTCGGCAAGGGTTACATAATTTAGCCCAAGGAGGGGTTTAAAGATAAAGACAAAATATGAGCAGGTTTATCTACACGTGTTTAACTGCGCAGTAGGCTAATTTGCTTCAATGTAAAGCATTGTAATCTACACATGCAATGCCATTAGACTTCAGCAAACTAATTTTTGCTGCCATGAAATAGTTCTTTTGGGGACAGTACTATCTTATGGTGGTGAAAATAACTGTGCCTAAATGCATGTGTAAGTGTTGACTTGATTATACATTGTGCCCCAGCCAGCCCATCTGCCACCTGACACCTGGATCTGGACCCCCTAGCTGACTCTCTGGGCCCCCTGCCCGTCTAGGGCAGCTCCACCCGGGGTCAAAATGCAGCAGTCCTGGGCACGGTGTTGTGTACATATGTGCCCTGAAGCTTAGCAGTTTGAACATCTGCGTGTATTATTAAGGCACCATGATAAACTTTTGTTCATGCTACACCGGACTTTATCATGTCACCTTAATGGCACTTGTAGATGCACCCAGTATGTACTAAGAGGAGAGCAAATAGTATAGGAAAAAAAGAAAAGGAAAGGAAGAAGAAGAACTAGGAAAATGAAATATGAACTATAGCATGGGTTCATATGGATGAACCTGCAGCATTTTTTAGTTACCCATTTGTCAAGCATGGCTTTGGCCTTCTTGAACATGTTCACTTGGTTTCTAAAGAGGTTTACTAGTTATCTTGAATTCAGCTTCCATTTTTTGTGGTTTCTGAGACTATAAACATATTTTGAAAGGAATACAATAGAATTCTCTCAACTTCACTGAAAGAAAAATTACTTTCCTTTCCTGCTTACTTTTAAACCTATCCACCCTTTTAGTTTATCTTTATCAGCAATAAGAAGGGAGCAGCTGTTGAAAATCATCACCTTAGACAAGGATTTCTTGGGCTTTTTCAGTACTGATCATAATGAGATGAGCATCCATCATAATGAGGGCTTGCTTTAAATATATTGCCTATATACACATAGATTTATTAATATACAAAAATGAGACCTTCAGGCACATTTTGCTCTCATTTTCCCACAACAATGGTACAAAACCCTTACAACTTTCATCTCAGTGTTTTGTAGTTCTGGTCATCTGTATTACAGAAATGGGGTTGACATGCCCCAAAATAATCTAATTAAAACTTTATAGTGCATAGTGGTGGTTTTTCCATAGTAAAAAATTTTGTCATCTCATTCTCAGTAAATAGTGAAATTTAATTAATATAAGAACACTTCTTTCAAGAATTAGTCTTAGCACATGTATGTACTTACTTATTGGCAGTGAGTGTCAACTCTGATTATGTAGATTAAATCTACTAAACATGCAAAACTAAATGAGAAATGCATGATATTAGCAAAATTCTCTTGGTCCTTGTTTTGAAAAAAATAACAGTTTTGAAAATAAAGCTCTTTTTTGTTTGTTTTCACTTCAGGTTTTGCAGTCACAGCTCAAGTTGACGAAAACCAACATCTGACTCGTATATTTATAAGTGATGTCCTCCCAGATGGACTGGCTTACAGGGAAGGTTTGTATCATACATGTATTAAACAAGCTTCCATTAAATAACAGAACTGTAAGAGACCTTAAGTATTGTTTGTAAAAGTCTCTATGTTTCTACTATCTTTTGTTTCCTTTTTTGAACACCTTGGAGGTATAAAATGTTATAAAAGATATTTTATATGAAGTGGCTGAGGGATAGATGAACTAGAGATGAAGAAAGGAGATTTCTTGTTTGCACCTGAGGGAAATTTTTCTCCCAGTTTTCAGAACAGGTAACGTGGCAAAACTGAGGAATTGGCATAGGAGTAGAATGCAGAAATTCTCCACACTGGGGTATAGGCAGCTATAAAATTACCTATAACAAATGATACCAGTATAAGCTGTTATGATGCCACTGTTGCATCTGGATGATTTTGTGGCAATTCAAGTGCATCAAAATCACTGCAACTTTAACCTTATTTTATTCAGGGTCAGTATTAAGGTGACTAGGTTTAAGTAACAGCTAGATCAGGGGTGGGCAAAATGCAGCCCGGGGGCCGGATGCGGCCTGCCAGGCCATTCTATCCGGCCCGTGGGGCCTCTAAAAAAAATTTAGAAAATTAATAATTATCTGTCCTTGGCTGCCTGTCATGTGGCCCTTGATGGCTTGCCAAACTCAGTAAGTGGCCCTCTGCCCAAAATAATTGCCCGCCCCTGAGCTAGATCATAAGAATTGATAAAAGCTCCCAAGTAACAGTTTCCCCTCCTTTGTTTAAAGTTGTTGAAAGGTGTGTTTGAACATATCCTCATACTGTCTACATCATTGTTATGCTTAGCCTCCAGGGGCATTTATACACATACTTTTTCATCCCACAACCTGCCAGAGATCCACTGCTTCGCTCGATTTAATAGTCTGCTCTGCATGCGAGCTGATGTGTACCATGCTGTGCCATGTGCAGGTGTGTGGCAAAATGTGCATCAGTGTGAAGAAAATAGCAGTGGTGCGCTTTTGAACTAAAACACCTCATGCGTTTTAGTTCAAAAGCTGACTTTTGAAGCAACATTTTGTTGCTTATATAACTGCAAGCATCACAGTGCTGGGTGCTCTTCAAAGTGTCTGGCGCTGCAGTGTTTCCATGTGTAAAAATGCCCCAAGATCCTTGGTCTTTACTTTGCAAGCAATGGTGAAGCAACAAAAAAGAACTGTGCCATCCATGGTGTTGCTAGAAGCGCTGGCAGCAATCTGTTCTGTGGTGTTCAGGGATGGTGTTATCACTTCATCAGACTCTCAAGATCCTTATTCTTCTCTTTGCATAGTGGAACCTCATTTGTTCTGCTGTCTGGGACCCTCCTCACCTGAAAGGAGGGCAGAAAGCAGGGCAGGGTGGCATCTTTGAGATCAATTGGTTCAGAGGGCAGAAGCATTCATGGCAACATCTAGTTGGATGCTGTGAATGCAATGAACTAGGTGAACTGTATGAAACTTCTCTGAACACTCTCTAAGGTGCCAACCTGCTCTGCCTTTGCTTGACTTCATACTAACATAGCTCTATCTCTCTCTACCTGAAAGGGAGGGACAGAACTGGCACTTTAGTCAGATGGAGCACAGTGGCCCCCTGGTTATTACTGATTCTGAAATGCATCTATTGCTGCTATCTCAATTTGCTGAAATTGATCATGAAATCCTTACCTGTTAGACTTCCCCGTTGTAGCTTTTCCCAAGAAGGATTTAATAAGCTTGATTAGCTCCTTGGTTTTCCCAGACAGGGATCTCAAAATAAAAGATTTTTTGCCTACATACTTTTCAGGATGCACTAGTCTTGTAAAATGTTGTGCAAGTCTTAATGATTCTTGTTGGGAGACAACTCAGAGTTGTCTTATTTTAGCTTTGGAATAGAGTGCAACAGCTATGTCATAATGGCACATATTAGAAATAACAAAGTACATGTAGCCCCAGTCTTACAGGCATGGCGCTTACAGAAGTCCTGTTATCTCCAGTAGGATGACTACAGGATTACATCACTTGTATTAAGAAAAAATAATCATCAAAGTACAATACGCTTTGTTTTACAGCTATATTCACTAATGCTTTT
>NW_005842033.1:2626470-2632070 GCF_000455745.1 Alligator sinensis | reverse complement strand
TTTCCCTTCTTATGCTGCCAGGGCTACGCGTAGGCAATGAAATCTTGATTATAAATGGGGAAGCTGTGTCAGACCTTGACCTCAGACAGATGGAGTTACTGTTCTCTGAGAGAAGTGTAATGCTAACTCTGAGAACAAGTCATTATCCCAGTAAGCAAGCATTATGTACTTCGTGGTCAGATGGTGACCTTTCCAGGGACCCCAAAAATCTATTACCCCCTCCTAATCAGTCACAGCTCCTGGAAGAATTTCTTGATAACTTCAAAAAGAATACAGCAAATGGTAAGATGACAATGATTTTTTAACTTTTTTTTCTATTCCAGAATCAGCTATTTAAAATACACTTCAAAATTCTTCTTATGCATTAAAAGAGAAAAATAGGTGCAGGTCTATAAATTCCTGTTAGATTTCATGCATTTCTGTTATTACAGTAATATCTAGAAAGTAGAAATGAAGCAGAAAATGATAGTTCCTGCACAAAAATTATATTCTTTGAACCCGTTTCACTACATTATCCTTGTAATGTTGAGCACTTTAGTTGTCTTGTGGTATCAAGGTCATCTATTATAACTCTCCCGAAGTTTTGCTCTGTTAGTCTTTTTGTAAAATACCATGTCAATTTAGGGTACTATAAAACTAACAATCAGCAGTTGAAAATGGAGTTATTTTACAGCAGCTCTGTCCACCAAGATCTATTCTCTTTGTGTTCTAGTGGAATACAGGTATCCATTTTTATGTAAATGCATCCTTCACATTTTAAAGCCTTTTAATGTGATTCTTCCTATTACCTTCTGTTTGGATTTTTGATAAGAGTATAATCTTGCAGCTGATATTTGATATTTTACCATTTACATGTATGCTAAATATATTATCTTGGCATGAATTTGGGCCATGCGCTGCATGGGTGCATGAAGTAGGTAGTCCTAAGTGAAAAGACTGCTTCAGGAAGGAAGAAAATGCATGATTCCACTTTCCTTCTGCATTAGGTAGCAGAAAGCAGCATATACATCCTTAGTGCATGATGCAGCCTGTTGCATGCAGTAGGAAGCTATTAATTCACTGAGCACTAGATCAGGTGCCTGGTACACTGCTGAGTTCCAGCAAGTATGCATGTTCATACCTTTCGGGGGACCTATGCCATTTTTACCAGTTGCTCAGTGTTTCCCCAAGTCCTGTGGATAGTTTTTTTGCTTTAATAGGAGTGACTGGTTTGGTCTTCTGTGAACTGAAATAACATCAAATATCACACCACCCAGATAAATCTTAACAAGCAGCATAAATATCACTCTGAGATTGCCAGGTTTTATTTGAGAAAAATGTCACTGTGCTGCCAGAAGATCTTTAAGATAACTGCATTAAATAAAAATTGTTTGGGTGTGCTTTTTTGTTTGTTTGCTTGTTTTAGACTTGACAGTTATGCATACAAGATAATTCTATATATTGATTTAATTCAGTGTCATGAAGGGGAAAAAAAGTTGCAGTTCCATCTTTATACCTCTGGGGGATGCTAGTAAAACTCTGCAGGAAATCTTAGACCAGGTTCATTGCTGCACAGGGGAGAAGAGTTGTCTTGGGGCTTAATTATGGTGGCAAGTGTTTTCTGATCTGAATCTTTGTGTGATTTTAAAGAGAGAGAAAGAATTAAAAAATCACAAAGGAAAATTCGTTAGAATGAATTTAATTATAAAGCAACTTTTATTAGGTCATCTTTGAAATTAAAAAATCTGAAAACTAGTTTTGTGATACAGTAAGTAGCATCTCTCTCAGGGGCCTTAGTTCAATTTAAAATACCATTAAATCAACTATTGGCATATAAAACTTGGTGTCATAAAACAAAAATTATGGAGCTAATTAATTACATAATTATGTTAGGGCTATCATTCAGCTTGTTGGCTTGATATTCTAGGCCAGCATTACCTGGAGTATTCAGTCTAAATAAATGTATGTGTCCATTCACCAGATTCATTTTTCCTCAGGGATAAATTCACAACCTGTGTTAATCTCCATATATGCTATTATAATAAGAAATTACAAGAGTATTGTACCATATTTTCAGCACTAACGGATAAAAAGGTATATTTTATTTGCTTTACTGAATCAGAAAGCAGTCAGTGTAGACGTATTTACTCTGAAATGGAAAAGTGGTTCTAAATTGGGCTTTATGAAAAAGTCTATCACTTCAAATTATTGTGTACTAGCATTTGGCTTCTGCTCCCCTCATTCAGTTCATATGAGAACAAAAGAAAACACTGCTTCGATATAATAAGTAATCTTAATGGGTTTATCTCCTCATCCTTATTTTACATAGAGAGAACACATAGGAAGGGGACAGGCTGGATGACTATACATTTGGGTGCTAGAGATTTCTTGATTCTAATCCTGGCTGTGATGCTGCTCAGCTGGATGGTGTGAAGTGAGTCATCTAGATCACAGTTTTCAAAAATGACTTCTGAATTTGGACACCCACTATTCTTGGTGTCTGATGAGTGTGCGCTCTTCAGAGGTCCCAAGCACCTATTGCTTTCTTTTGAAGTCAGCAGCATCTGTAGATGTTGAGCACTTCTGAAAATCAAGCCCAGTTTGTAAGCATCAAAAAAAATCAGAAAATTCTTTTCCTTATGCATGCTTTAAACTTTCTGCTGCAGCTTCTACATTAGTGAAGAAAAAAATAGATAATTACTTTCCTTACTGACAAGTGCAGAATATTAGTCTTATAAAGTGATTTGAAAATGAAAAGTACCTCACTGTGTTGTTATCCTATAGGATCAGCTGCTGATAATTTTACTCTGGCCAGTAAATCTCTAAGGTGCCTCCATCCTGTTTTCTGCCTGTCTTCAGCTAACCACCTTTCTCTGGCCAGTAGCGAGGCAGAAATTACTATAAATGAATCCTTTTGAAAAACTATTTTATTTGTAAAGCTTTGATGGCAGGTGGCTTGTCTGTGTCTATATTTACATCTTTGTAACTCGTAGCATTGTCATTGTGTAGGCTTTTTCCTGCCTAGTCCCTTGCATTGTAGAGACAAAATGTTACTGAATGTCAGACTCTGGTTATCAAGTGATAGGTTTTCTTTGTAGTCACCACCTCTGTCATTCCTTTAAAAAAAAAAATAAATAAAAATCAGTCATTGGGAATTTTCTGTAGGAGTGATTCATTTTCTCCAGCAGATTGCATCAGCCCTGGGGAAGTATGTTTTGACCTCTGCCTTCCCTGCTGTTTATAATCTGACCTCCCACACAGCAGAACAATGTGCAGGTTGCTGAGACACCTGTTTGTTAAAGTTTTTACTGCAAAAGAAATAACATGAAACAAACAAACAAAAAGGTTTGTATACTGCATTTACCTGAATCCAAGATTACTTGGAATTTAAGATGACCCCCCCCAAGATTAAGATTCTATACATGGAACATTTGTTATAATTCTCCACCTGTAGAATTTAGTTTTTGGGGAATCATTTTAAATTTATTCCCCCACCACTGCAGTGGGGAAAGCAGTGGCAGGGGCAGAGCTCTCATGTGCTCCACCCTCTGTCTGCCCTGTGCTCCTTCCCTCACACCATGTGGTCTCCTCCGGGTCAAGGTTGGAGCTTAAGTTGCAGAATCCACCTGTCCTGGGTCATACTCAGATCTCAAAGAATGAGATTTCTTTTCCACCATATTAAATAGGGAAAAACTAATTTTGAATTTGAGTAAATATGATACATGTATGTGTGTCTATCTCTGTATATGTATTTGTTTTCATATATAGAAATATATGGAAAGCCACTGATCTGAGCAACTAAAATTGCCTGGAGTCTTTGTGCTAAGTAAATTAAACAAGTATTTGCAAAGCAGTAATAAAAATGAGGGAATTGGAATGGAATCTTTACATCTATGGAAAATATAAATGTGTTTCATTTTAACATGGCGTAACTATTCAAGAAACGAACAGCAGAGTTAATTACAAGAACTTGAATTGAGAAGAGGTAGTTAGCCATGTTAGTCTGAAGTCGGGCAGAAGGCAAGGTGACATGCACCTTATAGACTAACTGCATCAGTGATGCATAAGCTTTCATGAGCCAGAGATCATGTTAATAGATGCTGTGATCTGATGAAGCATAGCATTTAATGAAGTGAGCTCTGGCTTATGAAAGCATATGCATCTCTGATGCAGTTAGTCCAGGGATTGGCAAAATGCAGTACTTCGGCTGGATCCAGCCTGTGAACTGATTTTTGCCTGGTTCATTGAAGGTCTCTTGGCTCTGCAACACCCATGTCCTGTGCCAGCCCACAACTTGCCCTGGGATGCCCGAGTGATGGCAGCAGTCCCCAGCCCCACTGGCTCAGTGTGGGGCAAAGCAGCGTGGAGCAGAGCGGTGCAGGGGCAGCAGCAGTGGTAGGAGCCCCAGTGAGGGTGCTGCGTTTGAGGTTGGGAGCCAGTCTTGATGGAGACTGCTTGTGGTCAGTCCCCTTCATCTGGGGCTGGGGGCTGGTGTCCACCCTCACAGGGGCTCCTGTTGCTGCCTGTGCCCCTGCGCTGCTCTGCTCTGCTCCACGTGGGGTTGGGGCCTGCTGCTGCTGCTGCATGAGCATCCCAGGATGAGCTGGCATGGGACGGGGGGTTGCCCCAGCACAGCCTGCCTCCCCTGGCCCTGGCCGCTGAGTCTACCCCTCTCCCTCCCCCACCTGCTTGCCATGCATCCTAGGCTGGAGAAGGGAAGGAGGAGGGAAGTTAAGTTCCTCCCAAGCCGCCTCCACAGGGCTTGCAACCCTTCTCTCCCACTCATGGGTGTTGTGGCCTCCCAGTGAGGCCTGGCAGCTCTGCCTCAGCCCCACGCTGTCACTGCCTCAAGATCCCAGCCTGGATGGAGCTCTGGTGAGCTGTGTGGGCAGGGTGTGCAGGTGGGTGGGGAGCTGCACCCGGGGCCAGAGCCAGGATTGTGGGGTGGTGGCAGCGTGGAGCTGGGATGGGGTGGAGCTGCAATCCGCTCCCTATGTGCCCCTGCCTGTGGAACCCACACCTGTCGCAGGGACGTGCAGTGGATCACAGCTGACCCAGCCCCGCTCTCACTGCCCTGTGCCCCTGCCCTGTAAGCCCAGCCTCCCCCACCCATTCCACTCCTGACCACCACTGCCGGGGGTGGGGGGGGCGCGCATCTCACGTAGGGAGTTTTGGTGAGTTGTTACATGTGGGGGGTGCTGACCCGGCCCATGAAAACTCACCAAAACAGCATATGTGGCCCTTGTACTCAAATAATTGCCCACTGCTGAGTTAGTCTGTAAGGCCCCCTGGCAGATGTTACATTTAAAAAGTGATTAATGTGTTAACGGAGCAGTAAATTGTAACATGCCATGTGTTCAAGGAAGTTATCACCTGATAATGAGTTATGTTAATGGTGGTTTAGATGCAGAGCTGTTGCGTATTAAATATAGCATAACTGTGCATCTCATCTGTATCGTGCTTTAATTCGAAGGGTGGTATTTTACATATAGGATGATAGTGGTTTGGCCAGGTCTTCCAGCCTCCCAGGGTAGACTATTTTCACCCTTGTGCATGCACTTGCCCCTTCTCTCTCTCCCTTGTGCTTGCTCTCTCTGCCCCTGCTCCCCCTTCCTGAAGGA
>NW_005842033.1:2586182-2626460 GCF_000455745.1 Alligator sinensis | reverse complement strand
TACTGCCCCATGGTGTCTCAGTGGGAGATGAGATCACTCAGCTCCCCTCTTCCCTTTCCCCTCCCAGCCTTCAAGGCTGTTGCTTTAAGGAGCCATTTATCACCTCTGTGAGTGCCAGCATGTAAACCTCAACCTGACATGCTTTACTTGAAGGCGGGATAGAGATGCACCTTATAGACCAAATGAATCGGAGATGCATAAGCTTTTGTGAGTCCATGACCGCTTTAGCTCCAACTCATGAAAGCTCATTCTTCTCTGATTTAGTTAATCTGTAAGGCACATCTTTATGCTTTACTTGCACACAACAGGAATGTGGTGGGGAGATGGGAAAAGCACAAACATGAAAGCACTTCATACAGTGTTTGGGAGAATATGAGCCCTGCTGCTCCTGCTCCCCACTGCCCTTCGCACAGGCCTCCCCTGCTATGTGTGAGGGTAGGGAAGCAGCTCCTTCACCCATGAGGAGCTCAGCTAGCGAGGTCAAAACTCGCCTCTTAAAGCAGCAAAGCTGAAGTGTTTGGGAGGAAGGAGGAGGGGGATGACAGCTCCTGCGAGCAGCTCCCCTTGCTGGCAAGTGCTGGCAGAGCATGTTCCCAGGGCCCCATTTTCCCCCTCTAGCTTTCTCTATGAATGGAAAGCAGGTCACATGGAGTGACAGTTTCCATCAAGCAACATTACTTGTTGTTTGATGGAAATAACATCTGCAGAGGTCTATGGTGCATCTCTACCCTGCCTTCAAGCACTTGAATATCATATTTGTTAGTTTTCCTACGCCTGTTTTTGTAATTATTCAATCTTCTATTGATGTGTGAAGCATAAACAGTCAACGTTTGTAGAAGAAGATTTGAATCCCCACTGCCCCCCCCTCTCCCCCCCGAGCAATTTTCAGGATGTGAGTGATTACAATTAGGATTGGGCAAATTTTTTCCAGTTAATATTTTATTTTCTAAAGCTTAGCTTCTGGTCAACTGAAACTATCTCTTGATTTCCCCATGAGTTTGTGAACTGAGAGCTCAACTTTGAAATTTTCAAAACTGCTCATTTGAAACTCTTTAGATTTTGTGGAGACTGGATTTACAAGGGGACAAAAAGATCATTCACAAAACCAAGGTGGTGGTGCCTGCCTTCACCTAAACCCCCAGTGGCTCCCACATCTCATCCAGGAAGTGGGAGATTGAGATTCGTATCCTGTCCCTGACTGATTCGGAGTATAGATATTTCAACTGAGGTCTTCCATCAACCAGAAGAGTACCTATCAGGCTATATGATATCCTTAGTCAAATCCCTCTGTTACTCTCATAAACATAAACCCATTGCCCTTCGTATGTAGAATATTAATTGGGCCAAGCTGAGAGTCAAAATGACTCTAGGTGGTGGGGGTACTTGTTGGATATGGAAGCAGTCATGGTTGTAGTCCCTACTCCAGGAGTGGGCAATTATAAGGGCTAAAGGGCCACATAGGGAGTTTTGATGAGCTGTTATGGGATAGGTCAACCCCCCTCCTCCCCCCTGGCAACAGCTCACCAGAACTCCCTATGGGGCTGTGGGCAGGTGGGGAGCAATATTCAGGAGTGGGAGAAGCAGCCAAGGCTGAGATCACATGCCCCTGCCTCCTGGGCTGTGGGGTGTGTGTGGAGAGGGGGGGGGTGTAGGTGGGGCTGCCCTGGCACTAAGTCCTGGGAGCCTGCTGTGGTTGCAGAGTATGTGCAGCAGAGCTTCCCCATGTGGTGTGGTCCGTGCTGACCCTGCAGCACTCCACATGAGGCTGAGCCCCACCTGCTTGCACTAGGGCAGACCATGCTGCACTCTGTCTGGTGCCCACAGCCTGGCCAGGTGCTGCTCTGCACCCCCTGCTTCCAGTGACGGTTTCTGTTCCTGATCTTGCCCCTGCAGCACCACTCTGTGCCATCCCAGTGTGCAGCTTCAGCCAGGCGCTTGCACCAGTGCACAGGGTTCTGGCTCCAGCTTCCAGGAAAGTAGCCAGGAGCTGAAACCAGAGCTGTAGAGCTGAAGCAGGAGCCACCTGGCTGAAGCTGCTCACCTGCCCACCCAGAATGGTGTGATGCCATGTGGCAGGGGCAGGGGCAGAAGCAGCTTCTGGAGGGCTGTTCCCAGTGTGGCTGCAGCCTGCTGGGTGCTGCTCTGCACCTCCTGCCTCCAGCAGCAGCTCCTCTCACTCCTGGCAGGCATGCAGGGATCCAGCTCCAAGCCCTGGCCGCCTTTCACTGGAACCTGAAGCTGGAGCCTTGCGTGCTGGGGTAGGAGCCGCCTAGCTGAAACTGATTGCCTGGAGTGGTGTGGCACAATGCAGTGCATCACAGCAGGGGCAAGATCAGAAGCAGGAGCTGCTGCTGGAGGTGGGAAGTGCAGAGCATCACCTGGCTGCAGCCGTACCAGGAACAGCCCCAGCAGAAGCTGCATGCTGGCTGAGGCTTGAGCCAGTGAGCACTGGCCCAGCGCATGCTGTCCCGGTGTGCGCAAGCAGGACATGGCCCTATGGAGAGCATCATGGGGGCAGCTATGGGCCAGATCCAGTCATCTGGTGTGTTGTATTTTGTTCACCCCTGCCCTGCTGTGTTTAATTCATACTGCTTAGGCAAAGAGGAACAGAGTCAACAGGAAGATCACTGAGACTGGCTCATTTGGAGGAGGAAGAAACAGAAAATTCAGAGGCTGATTGACCTCTCATTCAGTTTTATTCAGGCTACCACGTGTACCTATTTGGGTAAACTAAGAATGTGATCTGGAAGCTCTTACAAACCGTAGCTGATCCAAAACATTTATCATTCTCAAGGTCTTGTCTCGTTAAAACAGAGAAAGAGTCAGAAGAATTTGAAGCTACAATACCTCATTATTTCTGTGAGCTTACAGACTCTGAGTGAAGCCAGTGGGCTTGTGCCAGTTTCACAGCAGCCCACGTCTCTCTGTCTGCCTCCATCTGTTGATTCTGATTTTTCAGTCAATCTATGAAACATTCCTGACTGAAAGCTCACTAAATGCTCTTTGTAGAACTCTCTGCTCAGATATAAAATCTATAACATTGCTCCAGAGTTAATATTCATACTGTTAGTTCTTTCTGAACACATTTTTTGCTTCTTTGCTTCTGTTTCTTTGTTAAAGATTCCCATCCTTGCTGCAGAGTTCATTATCATATGTGAGAGGCTAGTTTTCCAGGGCTTCCGAGGACATTTTGTTTTTATTTGTTCACATTATTTCATAGTGTTGACAAAAGGGTGCAAAACAGCTGTTGCATGCAATTAAATAATTTCTGTTGGCATTTTTATGATTAAAGTAACGTAGATTCCTTTTAGATGTCAGCTCTGATCTGAAAGGAAGATTTATTAGTTTTACATGCATATACTTCTTTCTGTCTACTGGAACTGCTTCTAATAATACATGTTCAGTGACTTTACATCAGGAGGAAGGCAACCTGTTAGAAAAATACTGTCCTGTATGTGGAATGACAATACCTGGATGACAGTGGGGATCACTTCCTTTGTCCAGGCTCTCCTTTTAACTCCTTCCACTTGGAAAGCATCCCTCTGGAGGGTATAGAGAAATAAAACACTGACTTCTCTAAGGACCTTGTTACACTAATTTTAGGTGGCTCCTGGAGCGCCTAACACCTAGATTGTCTGCATATTAACACCTGAAACTAGTTTTAAGCTCTATGCGGCTCGAAGTGAAGCCACTCCAGGGCAGGATTCTCTCCAATTCATGGTACCTAGCTTCTGTTATGCTAAGGTGCAGCCATGCTGGGTTATACCTTAATATACACACTCCATCTGCCCTCCCACTCTCTCTGGCCTAGACTAGACTCACTGCCCCCTTCCTCCCCACACTTACTTGTAGCTGCTCTGCAGCAGCTGTGGCCAGGCAGACAGATTAACCCTTCCCTGCCTGCTCCCCTGGGACAGACAGTGCAGGCAGCCACAAAAAAAGTTGGGGAGCCTTGGGGGGGGAGGCAGGATGTGGGGGGGCGCGGGGGCCGGGGCAGGGGGAAGCCTGGAATGGGAAGGGGGTGGATTCTTACCTGTCGGTCCTTCAGGTACCTGCTGGCCTGAAGTATGACTGCTCCAAACTTGAGCTAACAGTGATACCGATCAACATTTATGGAGCTCACCGTGTAAGGAGCCCTTAAAGGAGCCCAAGGGAACACTGGACGGGTTTGCTATATATATCAAATGTTCCTTTAGGTAACACCATGCAGTACAGTCTGCCCTCCTGACTTTTTTTTTTAAACTGATACAAATGATTTCATATAGTGTATGATATGAAATAGTGTGTATTTGGGATGGAAACCAATTTTGGCTTATGACAATAAAATGTAATGTAATTTTGGGATGTAGGTGCTATATCAGAGGAAGTGTTGTCTCTATTAAAAACAGGTTAATAGAAAGACTTGTTGCTTAGGGGATATGATGTAATGCAGACTCTTTTTTTTTTTTTTTTTTAGCTCCCAGGAATAGTGATTTGATACTCTGTTGCTGGCACTTGACAGTCTTATTTGCTTCCTGTTTAAGTGTGTGCTGCAAATTAAAACATTGTTTATCCTGTAACACTGATCAGCCCAGGGTGAGTTGTTCCTGTTGAAGGATCATTCTGTTCAGTTGCATCCTGTGAAGATAATAGTCCAAACTATCCATTCCCAGTAGAACTTGGTCAAAGAGGAGAGGGATGATTTACACCAGAAGTTAATCTGGCTCAGCGCAACTTGTGTGGATGCAAATTTGGACATGCAGGCTAGTGAAACCATTTAACAAATCCAGGACGGTAGCAATACAGAAAATGTAGATCATATTCATAACAATAATATTATTATGCAAGCAAGCAAAGGAAGTACGGGTTGGGTGAATGGACTGTAAAGTGGATAGAAACCAGGCTGGATCATCGGGCTCAGCGGGTAGTGATCAATGGCTCTGTCTAGTTGGCAGCTGGCTGGTTTTGTTCAGTTAACTAGGGTTACCATATGTCTGAGTTTTCCTGGACATGGCCTCTTTTTGAGTCCTCCTATCTCCATCTGGGCAGTTTTTTTAAAATATCAGAATATGTCCAGGATTTTACTCTGCCTCTGCCCCATAAGGAGCTGCTTGGGGCTAGGGGCAACAAGGGAAGGTGACTGGCGGCCAGGGCATCATGTGTTCTGCAGGCAGGCCCCAGAAGCTGCAGGCAGGAAGGAGAGCTAGAGAGGTGCTGGGGCTGCAGCTGGGTAGGAAGATGGAGAGGGGGTTGGGGGGTTGTTCAGGAGCAGGGGGCTGTGGGTTGGGAGTGAGGAGCAACAGTATGGCCTGGAGGGCAGGTTACTGTGGCTCTGGAATGAGAGTGAGCATCAGGGCTGGTGGGGAGGCAGTGGCTGGGGAGTGAGGGGAGGGGCAGGGCACAGGCATATCACTCCCCTCCTCCCCCACAGTCATAGACCTTCCCCCCCCACCCCCAACAGGTGTCATCCATTTTGGAACTGGAAATTTGGTAACCCTACAATAATGATATGGAAGATGACATAGAGTGCACCCTCAGCAAGTTGGTGGATGACACCAAGCTAGGGGGAGTAACAGATGTGCTGGATTCAGGGCTAGGATTCAGAGTGATCTAGACAAATTGGAGGATTGGACCAAAAGAGATCTCATGAAGTGTTCAACAAGGACAAGTGCAAAGTCCTGCACTTAGGATGGAACAATCCCATGCAGACTTGGGACCAACTGGCTAAGCAGCAACCCTGCAGAAAAGGACCTAGGGGTTATAGTGGACAGTTGGCTGAATGAGTCAACAGCGTGCCATTGCCACCAAGAAGGCTAACAGCAGACTTGACTGCTTTAGTTGCAGTGTTGCTAATAGATCAAAGGAAGTGATTCTTCCACTCCACTCAGCGCTGCTGGGGCCACATCTGGAGTACTGTGTCCAGTTTTAGGCACCCCCACTATAGAAGGGATGTGGAAGAGACTCCAGTGGAGAGCAATGGCAATGGTTAGGGGGCAGAAGAATGGAAGGGGAGGGTGGGAGATTTGATAGCAACTTTTACCTGAAGGGGGGTGTAACAGGATGGCATCCTAGGGGTTGCCGTGATCTCCCATAAGGCCCCCTTGCTGTGCCAAGCTGCCTAAAGGGCACCCTCAGTTCTTGCCCACCACATCTTTGATGGTAAATGTATAATAGGGAGGCTGCCTTTCTGTCCTCTTGGACACTGCTTCTTGCTGTACACTGGCCCCGGCTCCTAAATCCCTTGTGGGCCCCATTCTGTATTGGGTGTCGGGCACCCTAGCCTTATGGGCCATGCGTGGCTCCAACCACCCCTTTACCATACCCCAAGCCTTGCTGATGGAACTGACGTTCTTCGGTCTCGCACTGCGCCCTCTCTGGCGCTTGGGGTTGGCGCACCCCCAATGTTGCGCCCTCTCTGGTGCTCGGGGTTGGCGCACCCCCAGTGTTGCGCCCTCTCTGGTGCTCGGGTCCCCACGCTGCCGTGGACCCCCTATGAGGCCTCCTCCATCCCCTAATAGCCTCTTCTAAGCCACCGAGTAAAACATCAAACCAAACACAAGCTCCTGGGCTATAACATAAATCCTAGCCACCTGGCTACAACATTATTCCAGCCACACCAGGGGTGCTCCATCCTTCCTCAAATCTTGGGTCTGTACCTACAGTCTGGTCTCTCCCCTCTGCTTGCTCTGGGAGAGCTCCTTCCCCCTTGGCTGCTGGCAGGGAACTGCCTGCCTGGCCTCAGCCCTGGGGTTTAAATGTGAGCCAGGCCCTGCCCCTTCCAGTCAGCTGACCGCTGGCAGGTGTGGGTCACTAGCTCCCTCTGGTTGCCTTAGCAACCTGCACCTCGGTAGTTATCTCCGCTCTACAAGTAGCAGGCACCTCAGTGTCCTGCTACAGGGGGTTTCAAAGAGGGTGGAGCTAGACTGTTCTCAGGGGTCGCAGATGACAGAACAAGGAGCAATGGTCTCAAGTTGCAGCAAGGGAAGTTTAGGTTGGATATTAGGAAAAACTTTCTCACTAGGAGGGTAGTAAAGCACTGGAATTGGGTTACCTAGAGAGGTGGTGGAACCTCCAGCCTTGAAGGTTTTTAAGGCCTGGCTAGACAAAGCCCTGGCTGGAATGATCTAGTTGGGGATGATCCTGCTTTAAGCAGCAGGTCCTTCTGAGGTCCTTTTCAAACATAATTTTCTATGATTAATACATTCATAGACAAAACATAAAAACATCCCTACACAAAAAGTAGAATCCTTGGGGTAATTTTTCTCTCCCCTCTGCTTGCTCTGGGAGAGCTCCTTCCCCCTTGGCTGCTGGCAGGGAACTGCCTGCCTGGCCTCAGCCCTGGGGTTTAAATGTGAGCCAGGCCCTGCCCCTTCCAGTCAGCTGACCGCTGGCAGGTGTGGGTCACTAGCTCCCTCTGGTTGCCTTAGCAACCTGCACCTCGGTAGTTATCTCCGCTCTACAAGTAGCAGGCACCTCAGTGTCCTGCTACAGGGGGTTTCAAAGAGGGTGGAGCTAGACTGTTCTCAGGGGTCGCAGATGACAGAACAAGGAGCAATGGTCTCAAGTTGCAGCAAGGGAAGTTTAGGTTGGATATTAGGAAAAACTTTCTCACTAGGAGGGTAGTAAAGCACTGGAATTGGGTTACCTAGAGAGGTGGTGGAACCTCCAGCCTTGAAGGTTTTTAAGGCCTGGCTAGACAAAGCCCTGGCTGGAATGATCTAGTTGGGGATGATCCTGCTTTAAGCAGCAGGTCCTTCTGAGGTCCTTTTCAAACATAATTTTCTATGATTAATACATTCATAGACAAAACATAAAAACATCCCTACACAAAAAGTAGAATCCTTGGGGTAATTTTAGGCTTAGACCTCTAAAAGATGTCAAACAGTAGAATGCAGTTTCTGTGCTTCAAACGCAGAAGGCATAGATTGAGTTATTACAACAACTAGGTAGGCCTAACCATAACTCTTATTACGTTTGGAAAGTAACTTCCTATTTTGCTACATTCCTTCTCTCTTAATTGATCCAAGCCTAGGTATCTATAACAGAGGTGCACACTAGATTTTCAGGCCTTGAGTAGGGTAAAACAGAAGCACACTTAGATGCCTAAATCCACTAATGTGCCTAATAGGTGACAGATTGCATCTCCCCTTTTTGTCTCGCGTCCAAGGTACTGTTCTTCCTCCCTGTTTGGGAATGATTGTTGGACAGTTAAGACAGGAGCTTTGTGTTTCCTTTGTTTTTCCTCCACTTTACCCTTGCAGTTCTCAAGGTCAGTTTTGGCCCTCATTACCTCTTCTCCTCATATCAATTGCCATTTCCCCCATTCCATGGTTGGAGAATGTAGGCCCCTCTTCATTCCTCTGCCATGTGCCAGAGGCTCTGTGCAAGCCTCTGATTTCCACCTTCCACTGTGTTAGGGTCTCTGTGTCTTTCCTTTCATTTTCTGATCTTCCAAAGATCTTCTTTCTGTGCCTTAGTCTGGAAAGGGTGGGCAGACAACTGATGCCCTCTTTTTTCTTTTTCTTTCCCTGTACCGTGCCATGCAATAGACTTTGAGTAATCAGTAATCTTGGAGTCCCCTTTGCTACCTTCTCCTCCTGCTGGATGAGTGTCAGCTGTCCATAGTGGCTTTTTTCTGTTTTCTTATTTTTACCAAAATCTGTAGGATTCTGCCCTCTGATACCCAGAGCATTCCAAGGAGATTGGGAATTGATTGGGTGAAGTGTTAAAAAAAATTACCATGTTACATCCAGGTAAACAGAGAAATGCCATCAAGTTGAGTATAGGGTCTTGCTTTGATCTGTCAACCTGAAAGCATTATGTAACAGGCCCCTTCAGTTTGAGGTTTTCATTGTCTGACCAGAAAATATTTTAAATGCCTCAGAATATATTATCTGTCTTAAATAAAATGTGATCAGAGAGATGGATGCAATTGTGGATTAGTTTATAGATAGAACAAGGTGTTTGTTTTTTTTGTAATGGCATAGTGTTGTAAAGTCAATGTGAAATGTAAATCTTTAAGATGAGTCAACAGAAGTGTTTAAAGTTCATAAGCCTTGATCACTTTTGATTGGCAATTAGTGAGAGAGAATATTGAATGCAAAACATTCCTACCAACATTATTGTTAAAATGTAAAAAATAATAAAGCACTAGTACAGAAGTTTAGGCAACTGATTTGTGTGATCTTTGTTAAATAGTGTCATATTACTGACCAAGAAAGTGAGTCAAATTATATTGCTACACAATGAACTACTAAACTAGGGTAGAACAGCCCAGACTTTTTGTAAAGACTCTGTTCTAACTTCAAAATGGACATTTCTGCAAACAGCTTAAAAGTATAGAAGGGTGAGTGTGGATATCCAGGGGTCAAAAAAATCTGTGGAAGAAAAAAGAGGAACAGTGTATGTATGGGCAGCTTTCTGCGCTGCAAGGGAGAACATAGATGTGCAGTATGTGGCGCCACAGATGTGTTTGCAGCACCACATACCTCATGACTTTGCTCATCTGGTCATGGCCCATGTGTGTATTGCAGTTACGTTGGGTTCCCAGAAGAAGTCTACATTGGAAGCTGTACATTTCAAAGGGCTCTATTTAGTATTAAAGTAACTTCCTCCTTTTCTTCTCACTCCCCAACTAGTCTCTTACTACTGGTGATAAATGTTCTGAGGTTTCTCCAGCTGGCTTAAAATTGAAAGAAGCCTGGCATGTCTCTTCCAGTAAATGAGGGCTTGGACCATCTAGCAAAGAGCTAACTCCCACTGGGAACAATATATTCCACATCTCACTCCAAAAGACACACACTGCCCCACACAGATTCTGCTCCAAAAGGCTAGCACCATCTAGATGGAAATTCTGTGTCTCTGGGCCAAGCACTTTTACTGTCTGCCTCCAGTCTCATTGATCAACAGCAGAGATCCATTAAAATCTTATTACCAAGAGTTTCCAAACCACTACAGTTTCTGGACCTTCTCCCCTCCCATGAGTAGATTTCCCAAGCAGAGAGGGAGGCAAGGAACAGATGTAACAGTTAATGCAGCCTAAACGGGTGGCTTCATTATGTGCCAAATTTTCAATAGGTCTATTTCCCCTTCTTCATGTAGCCTTGCCCTTTTTGCGGGGAGGGGAGGGGGAGAAGGCGGGGTTGGTTGTAGCCGTGTTGGTCTAAGGACATAGGCAGACAAGGTTCTTTGAGTAAATCTGATATCTTTTATTTTCTTTTTTTATAAGAAAGCTTGCAAAGAAGAATTGTTTCAACTATGTTAGTTGGTCTAATAAAAGATACCAGATTTACCCAAAGAACCTTGTCTGCCTATTGCCTTTTTTTTTTCCCAACCTCTTTCCCAGCTGTTTTTGCCATCCAGTGGACAGTAGAATTGTAAGAGGCTGTAGAGATGGCTGTATTATCTAGAACTGGGGAAATACCATGTATATTGTCTATCTGAAGAAGATTATCCTAGGGAATTATCTGGACCAAAGAAACTGAGGATTTAATTCTGATACGGGCAAAACTCATTAATTTTCCAGAAATGTTTCCCTACCCAAGATCTATGTGACTGAGGTCCAAAGTGTTTTAGTGCATTTTTGTTATACTTGGATAGCATCTGTAAGACCATAATAAAAAAAAAATACTCTAAGAAATTCCTCTATATCAAATATTACCTTTTTTTTTCCTCGGGGTTGATTCAAGTAGGTGACAGGGTTATAATTTTGGAAGGAAGGAATTAAGAAAAGGTGCATGTGAACTTTAAAATTATTTGAAAGTCATTGCAAAAGAGCATCTACAGTTGATATCAACATACAATATTTTAGTTTAATCGGAACAAGAGAAATAAGCCATATACTGGTTGTCTTCCAAGCTGAGCTACTTAATTAGTTATGAATTCCATCTCCAAAGGGAAGAAATATTGGAGTTGACCACACTAACATTTTTGCTCTCTAGCCAGGGGTGGAATGCCTTTCTCTACCACACCCTGATTCTGTATTTTTCCTAATAGGTAATTAAAGAATTAAGACCACCAAGGTTTTGCACCTTCATGAAATTTTTCTCGGGTCCTAAAATGGCTCACACCAGAAATTCTGGAATCATTCTTTCCACTCTTTTGAGAAGCTGCTTTTTTCTTGGTAGTAACATTTGCTAAAAGAATACAGGAACCCCACAGTCTTTCATAACATGACCCTTCATTCTTGAGAACACTGACCATGACAATAAAAGGAAATGCTGCAGTCTATTCATTGTACTTGGTCTCATCACTTCTAATTTTCATAATTTGATTGAACCATTAATATGGAAGCAGTGGGTATGGGCACAGGAACAAATTTTCCTGTTAGGTAAGCTGGGGAGTGAACATGCTAGTGAGGAGCTCATCAGCTGTCCATTACCCTATCTATGGGCAAATCATGTGTCACTTACTGTAGACCAGGTGACAGAGTTGGGGAGAGTTTTTATGCTGAATTGGCTGGGCTCTGAGCAGTGTTTTTAAAGCATGCCTAGCCATTAGGGAAAGGTTTGAGTTGATTCTTGCATACAAGATGAACTGGACCTACCAATTCCAAGCCTTAAGTACAGAGTAGTAATTTTGTCAGGTTTCAAATAATTGTTAAAATGATTAAAAATATAAGTCTATTGGACCATGGGTGGATTCAAGATTTAATAAAGGGGCAGTAGGAGTGCAGAAGCAGCAACCAGAGCTGCAAAGGTGTCGGCACCCCTGCTCTCAGTTTCTTCCCATCACCCCAAGAGAAAAGGCAGACTACCATGGGAGCAGCAGGTAAGAATTTCCACCCAACCATTTCAAACCAGGTAAGAATTCCCCTCTCCTTTCCTCTCCAGGCTGTGGCACATCTGCTCCCCTTCCCTTCCCTTCTCTCCCCTCCCATTTGCTTTCTTTCCTGCCTGCTGCTGCCACTGTCCCTGCTGTCTCTGACTGCCCTGGAAGAGAAGCTCCAGAGCATCTCTTGGCCCACTACAGTCAGGCTGTGCAGGGAGCTGGGCTCAGGCGGGAACAGCAGGAGTGGTGGGCAAGGTCCCCGTCCCTGAGCCTCCTGGGTTGGCTGGGGACATCCAAGAGGATCAGTCAGGGAGGAGGAAATCACTAGTCACTGCTGCTGTCCCAGGTTGAGCCTGGCTTCCAGCAGTGTGGCAGGAGTGGCTTGGCTGCAGTGTGGCAGGAGTGGCTCTAAAGACAGTGGGGACAGCATCAACAGCAGGCAGGGGAGAGGCAGAGGGGAAGAGAAGGGATGGGACGTGCCATCAAGCATGATGTGAAAGGGAAGGGATCACTCTCTTCTTACCTGGTTTGGGAACTTGAAGTCCCTTGCTGCTGCTGCTTCAGGGTGGCCTGAAACTGAGGGAGGAGTGGTGGGGTGCCATGGTGCAACTCTACTACTGGTCTGTCTGTACTCCAGACATTGCTATTCTCTATCATCTGTGTGCTGTTCTGTATGCCACTGGATACGCATATTACCTTGTTATGTTTTATGAATATTAGAGAAACCAACTTGGATCTTGGGGTGCAGGATGATTTGCTTGTCTCTCTACTAGCAGCACGACCTAGTCATAACAGTTGATGTTAGCAGTTGATGCTGATGTTACAGAGAGAGAGTGGCTGACTACAGATGTAGTCAGAGAGTGGAGTATGACTTAGATTTGCATGTTTCATGCTAATCCCAAACTTGTGAATCAGTATGTTGCGGGGACTAGCATCTAGTGTAACTTAGTGATGAAATAACCTTATATTATTGTAAGGTACTGGCTAGGCACCTACTCAGCCCAGGATCAAGTGAAACACAAAGACCACCTTTGCACTTCCCTCCAAGAGAGGTACTGTGCACTCTTTATCTGTAGCCAGGGATCTAAGTCACTGTCTCTAATGGCGAAGCATATTCTAGCTTCCATGACTGTTCAGTTTTTGACTCCTTTCTTGAAACTCTCCGTAGGGTGAAAATTATTACCAGCTCTCATAGTGACTTTTTACCAATGCTGACTTTTGTCTGGAAGTAAACTGATGCTGGTATTTCATATCACACAGGACACCAAATCATCTGGTGGAAATGACTTTGCTATTAGAGAACAGGCCTGGTTTTAATCAAAGTTGGATTTCATGAGGTCACAATACTAATTCCATAAACATTCTTTCACACCCAATCAAACAGAACCCACATAATGATATGTTTTGGGATCTGGCCATCTGTCCTTTACAAACTAGACAGAACATATCACAATTGGGCATTTTAAAGATTTTTGAAAAACATCTCTCATTATGATGTCTGAGCATTATAAATTGACTCAAAGTGCTAGCCTTAGTAGAGAGGCCAAGAAATGAACCACACTTGTATCCAGGGTGTGAATTATGTGGGAGCTTGGTGGAGCTGAGCCTTCCCATTGTCACGACCCAGTGATTTTTTGGTGCCTCGGCACTATGGAATTTCCTGGCCACATGAGAGCTCCTTTGCACGGCAGAGTGTTCTGCTGCAATTAAGAGCCTGCGTGCAGGAGAGTTCCCGCCAATTTGCAGTTTCCTTTGCAGGATGCATTTCTTCTTTGCAGCACAGAAATGCACAGTGCAAAGAGTTCCCGCTATTCGGATGCAAATTTGTGCCCCGCTATTGGCCAGTGCTAAATTATTCACACGTAGTAATTGGCTCGCTGGCCGTTTAAAATTCCGCGCGACTTCCGCCCAAGTCGAAGAGCTTTGAGCACGCTGCAGAGTGCCTCTGAAGTTATCTGACTTGCGGCTGCCGATCGATAGACTGATCACCTATCGATCTTTCTTCCCATCACCGAGCGCAACCCCGACGTACCCCTTTCCCCGCCGGCTTCGAATTGCGGACGGATTAACTGGCTTGGGCCCTGCCAGCTGGAGCAACTCGTGTGGTTGTTCCGACGACCGGACCACCTGTGTCGTGATTGCAAGCGGCGTGAGTAAAGTTTTTTGCAACCAATAAGTTGTGTCTGCCTCTCCATTCACCAGCCCGCCCTGACGTATGAGCGTAACTCGAGTCGGCCCTGGCCGTCCGAGACACCCATAAGAGACAAAAGCCCCCCTATAAGATTTGAAAATCATAACCAGGGGGGGGTGGGAAAGGGGGCTCTGATCAGATTGTTCCTTCCAATGAACTGGTTTAATTTTTTTGCAGACCCCCTGAAGTCAAGGTGTAATTCAGACCCTGCTTGTACCTTTAATGCTAGGACAACTACCTAAAAAACTGTATCAGGCAATCAGTTTACAACACAGTTATCAGTGGGCTCAGGATTTGTGTGTGTCACACTGGAACTACCACAGAACGGAGCTATGGAGCACCTGGTTCCTTTGACTCAGTTGTGCTTGTAGTGTAGACAGGGCCTCTAGAAGTGAATACTCTATCAGCACTGCATCAGTGTGGGGAAGCTTGTACTTCTGCTCTCCACATGCTCTTGAATAAATAGAAGTACAGAGTCACATGGTTGTCTTTATAGCCATGTTCTAGTTATCCCTGTGGATTTGAGCTAGTTTAGGAAGATGAAAACATAGGACCGGCAAGGACCATCTTGGTCATTGATTGATCACATTGCTTATCCCTACTCCTCCTGTTGGATTACTGTTCCAAAACATCATTTCTCTGATAATTAGAAACCTTATTTCCAGTATAAATTTATTCATGGTCAGTTTCTACCCATTTGTTTTTGTGCCACTATTGCCCTTCTACCTAAATCCATACAGTTCAACCTTTTAAATGAGCGGGCTGGGTCCTTGTGACCTGCCTGACACTACTCCATTCAGGTAGAGTAGTGGGGAAGGAGGAGGCTGCCAGTGTCAGAGGCGGGGAGGAAGAGTTCCTCTGGCTACATCAGAAATTAGTGGCATGGTGCAGGGCAGGGAAGGAGCTGCACTGCACCAGGCTGGTTAAACAAACCATGCACATTTACTTTCCTCTTTGTATGTAGGTTCTCTGCTTTCCCAAATGTTCTATTAATTCTCATCTGTAATTGTTTGAATTCACCTTTCTTGAACCTTAGTAATTGGAACTGCACAGTGTTCCAGAGAAGGTCTCATTAAGGGATGGGCATGTGTACTGGAAATATTTTAGCTAATGCATCAATGGCCTTTTCATGCTTGCACCATGGTAGCTTGTAGTCATCTTCTGATCAACTAATACACCCATTTTTTTTTCTTTTCTGTTCCCAACTAATGAGCCCATAGATTGCAGAGAGAAATTCTTACTCTTAGTTCCTAATTTCCTGACTTTACACTCCTACACTATTTAATTTAATCCTTTCTGTTCCTCCAGTTTTTAAGGTCATTCATTTTTTTCCTGGATCCCATTCCACTCCTACTATCTATTGATGATGCCCCCTAAATTTTGGGTCATCACTAAATTTTATCAGCACATTTGTGCTTCTCATACCATGGTTATTACTGAAAATATCTGTCCCAAATTCTTTCTTTGAGGAACTGCAGTAGTAACCTTGATCCAGGTTGCTATTTCTCCTTTCAGCATAACCCATTATTAAATTCCCTTTAGCCCTACTTTCCTTAAAATTCTTATTCTAATCCACATGTATTCCATCTATTTCCCATATGGTACTATATCAAATGCTTTACTTAAAACTAGAAAAATCCTATCTACCTCATGTATCCATTGTTTTAAAAAAAAATCAGTTATTGGGTTAGTTTGGGGTGACCAATCTTTGCTAAACCCATGTTGCATTTTATACTGTTTGCTATTGAAGTCAAACTGTAAGGCCTTGTAGTTTCCTGGTATCATTCCATCCCCACCTCCACTTTCTTCAGTATAGGTACTGTTTTGCTGTTCCCCAGTCATACCAACCTCCATTTCACAAACTTATTTTAAATCCTTGATAATAGATTTGGAATTTGATGTGCCAAATTTTCAATGTCCTGGGATAGAGATTATCTCCCCCTTTCTCCCTAACCTTGTGTACATTAAGCTCTTTGGATTTGCTTCCCATCTCAGATCTGATAATTTCCATTTCTGTTCACTGAGCCATCCTGCCTCAGTCTCCATTTGTTTCATTTTGTATAAATAATTAAGTATTCATTAGTATGAATTTGAATGCATCTCTCATGTGAGTGTCCTAGCCATTGCTCTTTAGAGTTAGATTCTCTCGCTGTGTCTAGTACCTGTAATGTATTCATATATATGAAACGAAAGAGCTTCAACAGGAGAGACTGAAAAAGACCCTTTGCCCCTCCTGCTGTTCCTTTGCCCTCACTATAGAATTGCCAGTAACATGGTGGTCACTCTCCTGGGATGTGGGAGACCTAGGCTTAATTTCTTGGTTTGAGTTGGGTAAATAAGGGTCTTCCTCTGGGTCTTCCACATCCCATGCCAAGCATGTGTCCTGGCCACCAAGCAGTTGGCTATTGTGACTCTTTTTGGAGAGGGAGGAGGGGGAAGTATAGGTTTCGCCCTGATATAGAATGGGCAAAAAGTGCTATGGAATGGGAAATGTTTCCTATCTAGCTGTAGTCTCTATACTTTTACCAAGGTTAGGACTGTCTTCGAAGCCTGTTAAAGCAGGTAACCTCATGCATGGAATCTTTCCCACTCCCCAAAGTGGTGCATGGTGTTTCTGCAGTGTGCGTAGCCTGCTCAGAGTAAGAGACTTGGGTACATCTAATTTTGTGGTGCCATCTGTTCTTTTTATCTAGAGTTTGTTAAAGTGTTTTTCATCAATTTACTGTTGTCAATGGAATGGCAGTTTGAAATGCACCTTCCTTTTCTTTTACTTTGGAAGAAAGAAAAGCTATGCTATCTCAGGATTCTTGGCACTTTGGATAACACTTGATGCGTTTGGGATGTGCCTTAGACATTTTTCAAATTCATAAGAAAATTTAAAATGGAACAAAGCCTAACATGTTAGCAAAAAAAAAAAAGTCTTAACAGGCTGGTATTTAGAAACAAGGTTCCCTGTTACTACTTGCTTCACATGGTAATTTTCCCTTCATTTGCAGTGAGTAGCTGAATTAGTAAGAATAGCTCTGGCTAGATTGTAATTAAAGCTTCTTTAATTAAATGGACAAAGCAGATAGGTGCCATTTGCATTTGTTGACAGTTTCTTTATGGTAAATGAATTGCAGGATGGTTGATGGTGACATATTCAGGTTGACTTCCAGGCTGGGATTGTGGTATAGAATATTATTGCTCCAAATGCCTGTAGAGGATATTCTTTCTTAAATATTCTTTTATTTCAAACATTTGAGTAAGTTCTTTATTGACTTGTGTGTGCTTCACTGAAGAGATGCAAGGATTGAGGTTATGTTGTTGTCACTCTTCAATGATGGTGAATCATTTGGGATATCTACGCACGTGCTCTGGGGTGGAGGGGTGCATTTTAATTAGAGCGGCTCCCGGAAGTTGCTCTAATTAAAATGCCAGCAGCTTCTTGTGTATTCAGCACCTCATGCTTCAAAATGGCAGCAGGGGGGCTTTAACTAAAGTTCATTCAACATTTTGAAATGCAGGGGTACTGAATACACATGACAGCAAGGCTGCTGGAGCATTTTAACTAGAATGTGTTGGAGCAGGTATCCTGCACACGTACAGACTTCCCTATATAGCTGCCTGCTAGTATGGCATAATGTATCATAAGTAAATTGAATAGGGAACGTATTTCTCAAAAAACTGTGCATGTTGACCCACATCCCATGAGTTCCCATTGGATTTGCTAGTAATTAGGAGAGCTGAACAGGGTCTCTTGACCTCTCATCATTTGGTCATTTGAGGAAAGCACCAAGCTTGGTATAAATGTAATGTAATGTGGATGAGTTTTTTCATACAGAGCATATTATATTGGGGAGTTTGTATCTTCATCCCCTCAAAGTTTACCCTTTTATAAAAGGTTTGAGGTTGCTGCTCTTCTGACTGGAAGTCAGGTAGTCAGACACTAGCCTTATAACTGGCTGAAATTGTGCTTAGTCTCAGGGGGCACTCTCCTGTGTAGCCATATTAAAGACAATACTGTCAGCTATTTGCAGGCCCTTGTAATTTATTTTTAGCTAGAAAGGACTATAGAAATAGCCACAAGTGAATGAAAAAGTCACAAAATTACAGGTAGAAGCATGTATATATTCGAGGAGGGCGGTGCAGGGGGAGAGAGAGACAGTATTAAAATATTGAAACAAAGGGTCAAATACAAATCTAAGCACTTGCCAGCCTGGCCCAAGAGACTAAATGCAGGGCAAACTCTACCTAATATTACTGTATACTGATGGAAACTTCTCTCCACTGATGCATCAGGAGTAGTCACAAGTGTGCTAAGCTGGTAGGGCCTATATAAATACTTAACATGTATGGGCAGATGCATTTGTAGTATTCTTAGGGTGACAGCCATACTGAGTCACTCTCTCAGGGAACATTTGGATCAGCTTGGAGTAAAGTATTTTAGGTACTCTTCACCAAGTCAGTGATAAAAGTATAATAATGTATGTCATGGTAGAGTTATTTGAAGGCTTTTCTGTTTGAAAATGCTTATTTGACAAAATCCATAAGTTTTGCAGTAACAGATTAACATTACTGAACTTTTTTATGATAAATTACCACAGTATTTTATTACTAAAGGTTATTTCAACCTTAGCAAAGTTCTTTTCCATTTTGTTGCTTCATGTAAGACAGTAGAATTTAAAATGAGAAGATATGAAGTGCTTTGACTTCACTGGAATAAAGCATTTTGAAGAGGTCTTTCTATTATTTCTAAACAAAACTCTTCAGAAATTCCAACATTTTGTTCCAATTCAGCATGAGAGAAATTTTTTTTTTTAATTGCATCTTCCATAGAATACAAATTAGATGTTTTGGCTGGTATTACTAAGTATTTTGCATTTTAATTTGGAATTCCTTTTCTGTTATTTCTACTTACTGAGCCATAGCCATGAACCCAGTGACGCACAAAATAAATCCAATATCTTCACTGGAAGTTATTTGAAGGCTTTTCTGTTTGAAAATGCTTATTTGACAAAATCCATAAGTTTTGCAGTAACAGATTAACATTACTGAACTTTTTTATGATAAATTACCACAGTATTTTATTACTAAAGGTTATTTCAACCTTAGCAAAGTTCTTTTCCATTTTGTTGCTTCATGTAAGACAGTAGAATTTAAAATGAGAAGATATGAAGTGCTTTGACTTCACTGGAATAAAGCATTTTGAAGAGGTCTTTCTATTATTTCTAAACAAAACTCTTCAGAAATTCCAACATTTTGTTCCAATTCAGCATGAGAGAAATTTTTTTTTTTAATTGCATCTTCCTATAGAATACAAATTAGATGTTTTGGCTGGTATTACTAAGTATTTTGCATTTTAATTTGGAATTCCTTTTCTGTTATTTCTACTTACTGAGCCATAGCCATGAACCCAGTGACGCACAAAATAAATCCAATATCTTCACTGGACAAGAAATTGTGTTTAATGTTATATAGTTAGCAGAAATCCATCCCTAAGGCAGGTAACCCCAGGTAACCTGTCTGCATTTTACCAGCTACATTCTATCACCAGTTCAATGTCGTGTCCCCACCCCCGATCTCATACCTATGGTCTCCCATTCCTTCTGATCCTCACTGCCATGCGTTTGCATTTTCATAGACTTGCATTTTGCATATTGGCTACTATTCTACCCAGGGGAGCGCACACAACACCACCAGATTCTCCCAATGCCTGAAGAAGGGTGTTTGTGCTGGAAAGCTTGCAAAGAACAGTTTTTTCCAACTATTTAGTTGGTCTAATAAAAGATATCACATCTACCCAAAGAACCTTGTCTGCCTGTGTCCTTAGACCAACACAGCTGCAATCCCTAAGACACCTGGTACACATTGCATTTATGGCACAAGTAATATGCCAAATGTGCCATAAATAACAAGCCACATGTTTATGGTGCCATAAAATGAAAGAAATTCCACAAAAGATGGAACCAGACCCAGGGCTGTTTTGAGGTTGGTGCTGACAGATTGTCAGCATCAGCCCTGGAACTAGACCCAGAGCTGTCCAGGGCCTACGTGGACAATGATGGTTGTGACTGGCACTGGATGGTCCTGAATCCTAGGGCTACCTCAAGCCTGACTCCAGTGATCAGGCTGGGGGAAGCTTTGAGACTCTACATAGGACCCAGGGCTGTCCCATGCCTGACCCTGATGCTCAGTTGAGCATCATGATTGGTAACAGGGCAGCCCTGGGTTCCAGAACAGAACTGCTCCCTGTCTGATCCCCAAAATCAGGGGGTAGCTGCACAGTGGCATGATAGGGATTGGCATGGCTGGATGTACGATGTTTGGGATGGAGAATAAAATTTCTCAAATCCCAGTTGCACTGTTATTTTAATGTTCTTTGTGGGGCTGAAACCTCAGCTGGTATAAGTTAGCAGGGCTCTCTTGAAGTCAGTGAGCAATATTGGTTTATACTAGCTGAGGATTAGGCCACTTTAAGCACTGTGGTAAGTAGCAGAAAACAAGAATAGTCTGGAACATGGCCAGATGGATACCAATAGCAAAATATGGCAGGGTGGCTGATATTTAAAATGAAAACAATCAGCTTGGATACTATGTACATTTTGTGCTTCACAACCACATGCTAAAAATATTCATTAATCCCATCCCATTTTAACCTCTCCCACCCCTTTGCTCCTAAGTGAAGATCTAGAATGACACTGTGTAACACCATGTGAAATCATTTTGTTAACTGTGCATCTCTGATGTTTTCTCTCATCTCTGCTATGTTCTTCTTCTGCAAATTTAGTACTTAGTTTTGAAAAGCAGTCTGATAGGATATCATCCAGCCAAATGATAACATACTTATATTTTTATTTCAGGCAGACTTTGTTAGTACAAGCCTGATGCTAAACTAGGAGTTTTGAAACAAATACAATTGGAAACTGTATAATTATTTCCCTTGATTTACTTCAGGTAGTTCCATTTGATGCAGGAAAGGTACTGCAAGAAGAGATAATAGGAATATGAAATTTGGTGTGCTTCTCTCCTCCCTTCCTGCCCCGACCCTCCCTCACTGCCCCAATTGTAAATGTACTATTCTCCCAGAGTATACTCTATTTTCTCAGGGGTCTTAGGAGAATAAGTAGTTTTTAGCCATGTGACTCAAGATGTCAGTGCCTATCTGTCCAGTTGGAGCAGTGTAAATGGCACATTGGAATAAACTCCAAAGGAAGCTCTGTTTTCATCACAAAGGAAGAAAAAACTGACACAATACAAGTGTTAGACACAACAGCAGATCATATCTTTTCTGCTAAATTATAGTATCCAGCTTTTAGTAGGACATGATGTACCCAACATGGGGCCTCTTCCTAGCTAATAAAACATCATTATAACCTTTAAATGTATTATTTTAAATTGTGGTTACAGTCAGTTCCCCTTACCACAGTAATAAATGTTATCCTAATTACATAAGCTCTATAAATGTGCTGTCTATGCCCTGAAAATCTTACAACTAAAATGGAATGCAAATGAAGGGAGAGGGGGAAAGGGACCAGAGGCCCAGGTCCTGTTCTACCTCTAAGCCATCAAAACAGCACTTAGGCATTGAAATCACAATCCTGTTCTATGCACAGGAGCCAGAAAACTACTTAGGTGCCTTAGATTCCTTATGTATCTCTGCTTTGACCTAGAAAGATCTCTTTGTCACTAGACTTGGGCTATGCAATGAATATTTAATGCCAAAGGCATAAATAGCATAGGGAGCAGGGGCCAAAAAGCCCCTTGTCCTTCCTTCCCAGTTAGATTCACTAGTTCAGGTAGATGTTTCCTTCTGAAGAGCTCTGGATCCCTAACCTTTCAGCCCTCTGGACTGAATGAGTGCTATGGGATCAGTCTGTGGGTGCGGTGCAGGGCACTGGCCAGCCCCAGATATCTGGATATGGCCAGGTGTTGGCTGAACCCCATGCATTGATATGAACTGACTACATTATCTGGCCCACGGATACAGAAGTCTGGCATCAGGGAAGGCAGTTAACACTGCCACCACTTCCCCACTAACAAATTTCTGGACCCTTGGGAAGCACCATGGACCAGATGACATAGCTGTATAGGCTGGATCTGGTCCACAGGCCAGGGGTTGAGCACCCCTGAAATAGGAAGTTTCCCCTCTTAGGCAGCTAGATCCCAATATAGGAATCATAGGAAAGTAGGGCTGGAAGGCACCTTATAAGCTCAGGTAGTCTAGCCCCCTCCTTAAGGGAAGATCATCCCTGACTTAAACCATCCCAGGTGTTTGTCTGACCTGCTCTTGAAAATTTCCAGGGATGGAGATTCTACAACCTGTCTAGGTAGCCTGTTCCAGTGCTTGATTACTCTCATAGTCAGAAAGTTCTTCCTAATCTCCATCATAAATTTTCTTTGCTACAGTTTAGGCCATTGTTCCTAGTTCCCCCCCTACAGCCAAATCTCCATCTCCATCTTCTCTATAACCTCTCTTAACATATTTGAAGACTGTAATCTCTCCAGACTAGTTAATTCTAGTTCTTTCAGCCGTTCATCATAAGTTATATTTCCCAGGCCTCATCTTTTTTTGGTGCTGTCCACATTTTCTTGAATAGTAGGGTCCAAAGCTGGATGTCCAAAGCCCTACCTTCTAGAGTGTTTGCAACTCCACTCAACTTGGTATCATCCACAGATTTGCTAAGTGTGCACATTCCTATCCCATCATCTAAATCACTAATTAAGATATTAATACTGGACCAAGGACAGACTCCTGGGGAACCCCACTTATAACCTCCTCCCAACTAGACATTGAACCATTGATCACTACTTGTTTATGATGATCCAACCAGTTATGTATGCACCTTAAAGTACTTTTGTCTAGTCTTTATTTCTTTATGGTGAAAGCATGCAAGGTTGTGATAAGGTTGACCACTGAGAGAATGGAGAACTACATGTTTCCAGGGAGGAACAAGATTTATGTCTGGTGGTGCATAAAAATTCTTTCAATGGAGAATCTTTCAGAGGGGAATAGGGTTCTGCCTCTGGAGATGAATTAGTCTGTCCGTTGAAAGAACAGGAGAATTATGTGCCTTTCTATGTGGAATAGGATTGCTCTCCTGAGCTAGATGCATACTTTTGGGACAAGTAAAGGGGAAGGCCTTTGACATCTAGTAGAAGGAACACAATTTGAGTCAGAGTGTTTGAGCCTAGTGACGGGGTTGAATCTTGCAATATTTGGTTGTGTAGAGAAGTCTGCAGATATGGAGTACACCAAATTTAAAAGGATTGTTGTTACTGGTTTGGTAAAACAGGATAACAGGGGTAGCATTATAGGGCTTAAACAAAGATGTGTTGGAGACATTGGGGTTCTCAATGATTTCACTGTTGTTAGTTCTTATGACTTTATTGCAGGTCTTGTAATATTTCATGTTTCACTTTTAAAGCCCCTGTTCCTCCCGTCAGATGATTATAAAGAATCTGTTTCACTTTAAAAAAAAAAACAAAAACAAAGTTGCTACTGCTCAGGTTTGCTGAGAAAAGCTTAAAATCTAACCTTAAGGCAGAAAAAGAACTCTACATTTATAACTGCTTCTTGAATCTTATAATTTTTAAGACAAGCAATTGGATTTGTGGTGTCTGAACCATGATTTATTTTTTAACTTGGCTGTAGTAATACTGTTGTTTGAAAATTAGGGTAGGATCATAAAGAAGTAGGACTGGAAGGGACCTGTAGGGGTCATCTAGTCCAACTCCCTCCCTGAGGCAAGGTAAAAAGACTGCAGAAAGACCTGGATAGGTTGCAAGGGTGGGCTGACAAAAACAAGATGCGTTTCAATACGGACAAGTGCAGGGTGCTGCACTTGGGCAGTAGTAACCGGCAACATACTTATAGGATGGGAAACTCCCTTCTTGAGAGCACGGAGGCAGAAAGGGATCTTGGAGTCATCATTGACTCCAAGATGAACATGGGCCGACAATGCGAGGTCACGGTCGGCAGAGCTAACCGGACCCTATCGTGCATCCACAGGTGCATTTCAAGTAGGGCTAAGGAGGTGTTCCACTGGTGTCGCACTCTGTGCGACACTGGTCAGGCCACAGCTGGAATACTGTGTCCAGTTCTGGGCGCCCCACTTCAAGAGGGATGTGGACAACATTGAGAGGGTCCAGAGGAAGGCCACCCGCATGATCTGGGGACAGCAGGGCAGGCCCTACAATGAGAGGCTACGGGACCTGAACCTGTTCAGCCTTCACAAGAGAAGGCTGAGGGGGGACCTTGTGACTGTCTATAAACTCACTAGGGGGGACCAGAAGGGTTTGGGGGAGACTTTGTTTCCCCCAGTGCCCCCCGGGATAACAAGAAATAGCGGCCACAAGTTGTTGGAGAGTAGGTTTAGATTAGACATCTGTAGGAACTACTTCACAGTTAGGGTGGCTAGGATCTGGAACCGGCTTCCAAGGGAAGTGGTGCTGGCTCCTACTCTGGGGGTCTTGAAGAAGCGGCTTGATGCCTACCTGGCTGGGGTCATTTGAGCCCAGTTTTCCTCCTGCCCAGGCAGGGGGTCGGACTTGAAGATCTACAAGGTCCCTTCCAACCCGACTTCTATGATTATGAAATTACCTCTTTCTAATAGTGATGCTCAAGAATGTAGAAAGGATAAGTCCTTTCTACGTCAATATGCAAATTAAGCCTTGAATAGTTTGTTTGGGATATGGGGGGAGCTATTTTATTACTGTTAAACGTCCAGCTTTGGAGAGTATGATGAGTTTACTCAGAGATTATCTCATCCCTTGACAGTTTTAGGTTTTCAGTAGTTCAGACTAGGTCTTGCTACACTAGGGAATTACTGTCTTCTGAATTGCCCAAGGTATTTATAAATTTATAGCAAGAGAGAGACTCTTGTGTGTTTCATATGAACGTAAGTGTGTGTGTCTGTGTGCATGCATACACATACATACCTGCACACAGAGTATGATGCAAATGTTAAATACTTTAGGAAACAAAGGACAAGAGAAGAAAGTGTTTCAGTATTAAAGACTGCATGGTATGTTCTGAGATGGTATTCCCTTTTTGTCCCATTAAGGAATTTAAAACCAAGTCATGTCATAGGACTGTATGTTCATCCAAAGAAAATCACTTTGTAGATTTATTATTTTGATTGGTGATCCCTAGATTCATAGATTCATAGATGTTGGGGTCGGAAGGGACCTCAATAGATCATCGAGTCCGACCCCCTGCATAGGCAGGGAAGAGTGCTGGGTCTAGATGACCCCAGCTAGATACTCATCTAACCTCCTCTTGAAGACCCCCAGGGTAGGGGAGAGCACCACCTCCCTTGGGAGCCCGTTCCAGCCCTTGGCCACTCTAACTGTGAAGAAGTTCTTTCTAATGTCCAATCTAAATCTGCTCTCTGCTAGCTTGTGGCCATTATTTCTTGTAACCCCCGGGGGCGCCTTGGTGAATAAATACTCACCAATTCCCTTCTGTGCCCCCGTGATGAACTTATAGGCAGCCACAAGGTCGCCTCTCAACCTTCTCTTGCGGAGGCTGTGCCCTATCAGTGGCACAGACTGTACTGCATTGTAGACGGATGATGCTACGTTAGGAAGCACACAGTTAAGTAGATCTCTTAAGTTTATTTTTGTACAGAAAATAGGTACATTGCTTGAGATTAGTCTTTGCTATCCGACTGCATTTTAAAAAGCAGAGCTTCCTTGCACAGTTTGAAGTCTTTCTGTTTCCTTTTTCCTTTTCTGATGTTATATAGAGGGAAAGTGACTGTATCTTGCCAAGAAGTGTCCTGTCTGCAAGGGGAAAACAACTGCATCTTGCCAAAAAGTGTTCTGTCTATAAGCTTAAAAGCATTTGCAAATGGAAATGAGTAGATTATTTTTCCTTTCATCATTTCTGTCTAAACTGTGACTGGGTTTTTTTTTTTCTTTTCAAATGCAGATTTTAGCAATGTGCCTGATGTCACTGCCAGTTTGAAAAGGAGCTCTACTGATGGCACTTTGGACCAAGTGCCACACAGGGAAAAGGCTGAACCACCTTTCCGGGTAAGAGATTCATTCAGTATAATAAAACAGCAGATTGGGCTATTTTAGATCACACACTGCATCTTGCAGAAAGAAGGGTTTGATTTATATGTGTTTGCACATTTATATTATTTTTCGTAATAGAGGTATTGGTACTTATGAATGGGAAGGATTAATACCATTAACTTGTCAGCTCTGACTTGTTAGGACCCCTGGGGCATGGCTATTTATATGGTTTATAGAACTGTGATATGGTTAAATAGAATTCATCTTTACATGTCACCTAAAGGTGAGCCTTTGAAGCTGGGTCTCAAGAGTTTGGGACATAGCCTGCCAGTTCACTGCACCGTTGATGTCTTAGTTGATTAGTCCTTTCTGTTAGAATTCATATTCCTTCTGCTGTCATTTCAAATGCTGTTATGATTTTTTTTTAGAGTTGACTTGTCCAAGGTAACAGGTACTTTCAGCTACCAATTAAAGAAAGTCTCAGTTTTTGAGTGTCCATTCCAGAGGTATAACTTGATCTTAATTTTTACAAATGTCTTTAAGCACACAGAGCTCCCATAACATTTGGGCAGAGTTGGGAGTATTCGGCACTTGTTTTAGTCAGGACTGAGATGTCTTCTCTTGGGCATCCCAAATCAGTAGCTGCTTTTGAAAGCATTGGTTTTGATAGAGGTATTGGTTGTTGTTATCACTATGAGAAGTCAGATTAGTAAAACTGTCATCACGAGAGTATATGATTATTCTAGCAGAGTAGTAGAGCATTACACCCCAGATAATTTTTTTTTCCAGTTTGTGATCTTGGCTCAGGGGACATTACAGTTCTGACTAAGGAAATTTTTGTTTTTTCTTTTGTTGATGAGCATGTTGTGGCTCAGGGCAGGTGCTGAATAACAACATTGCATTTTTTGATTAACTAAAATTAGTCATTTTTTTTGCTAGCTCTGAAGCATGATATAATTTGTGCCATGGAAGTAGCTTGCCAAAATACTTTAAAAAATAAAAATGGAAATGAATAAAACTATACAATTCAAAAGAACATAATAATAGGATGCATCTTTCTTTTAGCTCAGGTTTCTTACCTAGCAGCTGGCCACAGAAGCTGGTTTCCTTAGTTTCTGGGGCCTCTCTGTAGGCTACTCCAAACTAATAGTTGAAGTAGTCTTCGAGGGACCTTATACAGCTTCTCCATGGGGTGGAAACTGGAAGGTTCTATGCAGCTCTGAATTTCCTAGGTGATGCAGCACTGGGTGGGTGCATAAGGGACCTTTACAGAGATGAGTTTTTTGCTGTATCAGAGTGCAAGGCACTTCCACACCTACCTTCACACTTCGTGCGTCTGCCATACATGTTAAACTCCCAAAGACCATTGGTGCCATGAAATAGAAGGCTGGATTTGCCACTCAGAATTAATTGTTTACTCATTAGAGGTGATGTGGATGTGCATTATTGTCTGAGGAGCTTTGGGGGTTAAAACACCTGCTATCCTCTGATTCTGGCATCTATGCACACGCTGGGAGTTTCTCGTTGTTGGTAGTGCTAGCCTGAACCATACTTATGCTCAGGAGGATCCTTTTGTGCCCTCTATCTTGCCGAGTGAGTATACATGTTTTGGGAAAAGAAAAACAGGAGTTTGTGAATAAATCAGGGACACAAACAGCAGATTGGATCCTGTTTGTTTCTTCTTTGTAGAAAGAAGTAGAAATATTTCATTGCCAACATGAAAGGCAAAGGCATTTGTCAAAATTGTTTCTGTGTCTTTATCAAATACACCAGAAGATATGAACTTTTAGAGAGTTCACTGGGGATAGCTATAAAAACGGAGAGAAGTTAATTTACAGTATAGCAGGAAATTGAATAAGCTACAGCGATCCTCTAAATAGGTGGTTCTCAACTGTGTTAGACTCAAGGCACCCCTCAGAAAATGCCAGCTCTTAACTTTCACTTGTTTTTTTGACTACAGAAAAAAATAATGGAATGATTCTTCTGTTGCAAAGAACTCAGAAAGACCAGAACAAGGCAGGCTGTTTTAACACTATGGATTTCTACATGGCACCCCGCAACACCCTGAAAAAGATCTCATGGCACCCCAGGGTGCCACAGCACCCTGGTTGAGAATCACTGCTCTAAATTGTGTTGCAGCTGCTAATTCCATAGGTTCTGGAAGGAAACAGACAGATGGATTTGCTCCCTGGCTTCCCTCCATCCTGCAATCTCTGTCATGTCTAGCAGTTCTGTTGGGTTGTGCATAATTTGTTGAAGTTATTTCCCACACCATATTGCAATTGAGTTCTGGGTGGAATACAGTAATGCTAATGATGTTTTTAAGAGTTAACTGAGGGTGTCCTAGTTTTTTAGATGTAGTGGAAAAAATGGCTTGGCAATCAAATGCAGCCTGACTTGATGAACCGCAGCTGTAAACGAGTGTGTGACAGCCCTGCAATTTCTGCAAATGGTTTATAATTGATTGCCGTCTTTCTGTTGGAGAGTGCCTATTACTGTCAGAACTCTTTGTATGACCCTGTTGATTTCTCCAGTCCATGTAAGATTTAAAAAAAAAACAAGTCAATGAATTTGTAAGTAGGATTATTATATATGCTTGGTGATTAGGAACAAAAAATAATTAAAACAGATTTTGTTTTTACAGCCTTGATTTTTAGGACTGTTCCCATGATGAACAATAGGTACTGCTAAGAAAGAGTAGGGCAAGGAAATAGTGCAGCCTCAGAAGATGTAGTATCTGGGTTTTTCTTTTTTTTTTCTTTGCCTCGTATTTTTTTTCTGTGCAGCTTGATTAATTTATCTGAAAGTACATTGGTAAGAACACCTCAGTATTATGTGGTAAGATGGGAGTTTTGGGGGTGAGAAGAGTCCAGGTATTGTAAGAACTGACTTCTGAAGAAGACACTGGTGGCGCTAAGAGGTATCTGAATGCAGTTTGGCACAGCAGACAGTTTGGGACTTATTTCATGACTGAGAGAGTGTGAGAGAGGCTCATTTCCCAGTAGACAACAACTGTAATCACTTGGCTCTATGGAACAGACTCCTTTTGAACTTTGATTATTTTCCTAAAGCATGTAAGTAAAAAATAATAATAATAATAATAATAATAATAAATCCTTAACAACATGTAAGCTCTAAATAGAAGTCTGTATATTTGATTATTGGTTTTTATATATTTTTTACTTTTAAGCTTTTTTCATTTTTCTTTGTTTAATCTCTTAAAACAAGTAAAGGGATAAGTATCACCTTTATTAAAGAGTGACATGTAGAGACCATCCATATGAATTTGAGAGGTGCATAGTAGTTTTGGACATGGATCTCTTGTCTTAGCGTACTGCATTCAAACTGAAAATCATTCATTCTTTTTTTTTTTTTTAGCCCAGGTGATGGATGAATGAAAAAGTTTTACATCCTTGGATCAATCTAAAAGTGAATTAATCAGTAAGACAAAGATATTTAATATTAGAAAAGAAAACTGCTTAATAAGCTGTAAGAAATAAATAAAAATAAGTAGGTATTAAATCCATATGTTTGTGATGGTCCTGTAGTTTTTTCAGCTTTTCTTTCTCTGGGGACATCCAATTTATAGCTTGATTAATAAAATCTTGTACTTCCATTTTTATAGGAATAGACTTTTATACTTTTAACACATTCTATGGCAATACATTTTCAAACTGTTGAAATGTTATTTATATGGCAGTGGTGTGTGGTCTTGGCAGTTGTTTTCTGCAATATGTAGTGTATTGTTGACAGAAGAATAGAAGACCTTGAAAATCTAGGGATGCAGCATGACTGCCGATTCAATTAGGTTTAGTTGTGGTTAATCATTTTGAGGTCTAATGCTTGTGCTCTGAGTATTCATTTAAATTCTGATGTATTGACAGTTTCCAAGAAAAAAGCTTTCTCTAAAATAGAGTAGCAAAAGCTACATTTTATGTTCAATACCTTTTTAATTTAGTTGCTTTTATTTTCATTCATAAGCTGTATTTATCAGAAATATTTTCTATAGCCTATGGTTCATATTAACTGGAAACAGTTAATATTTGCATTACTGACTTGTCTGTATTTATGGTATGTATTTTAATACTTCCAAAGATAACATTTTACTAAATAAAGCAGTCCTTTTTTCCCCTGTAAAACCTATATGATCTGATTTTTCAGCTCCTTCAAATCTTTTGAGCATCGTCAGAAATAAGTGTTTCAAATTAAATTTGAAGAAAAAGAAAGACCACAATGTAAACTGCAAGTGTGTGTGCATGAAAGAGGGAGATGTATTCCCAGAGCAGAGATTTTCGAGACTGGAATACAATAACACCAGAGTGAAGTAGAGTTTGTTCACTCTTCTTAAGATATATTTTGTCCTCAGATTAGTTGCTTGTCTCTATCTTAGGAAAAAGCTCATAGCATAGTTCATAATGCAGTATATGTACATAAGGGATTCTCTAGAAGTCATGTATATTTTTGGAAAAAGTTCTATATAGATGAAGCTGGGTATTAAAGTTCTTCTGTAGGGGACGGTTGAGTTCAGACATTGATAAAACTTGTCTTAAAAATAGCTGTTCAAAGTGGTGTGATAATGAAATAAAGACAACAATTGAGACTAGTGTATGCCAGCCTCTTACAAAACTAGATGAATAAGGTAGAGTATGTTTAGGATATAATCTTCTGTGTCCTGGACTAGCTGAATTAAAATCAATGCTTCCTGCATTTCATGTTCTCGGGTACTGTGAAGTCACGTGGTCAGCTTTTCTGAATACATTTTCTGGATCAGATATTTGTTCAGAGCTGTAGCTTGGCGCTCAGTTTCTAAAACACTGAAAGCTCTAAGTGCTAAAAATAATTTTGTTTTTGCAGTCTTGTCAGATGATTCTTCTGGATTTTGGGGCTGAAGAATGTTTTTATTTTAGCTTTTGTTGCAGCAAGCAATGGTCTTAGGCTAGAAATGACAGGGCATAAGAATGTGTTGCTTCCTACAAGTTTCCTCTACCTGGCTTTGCCACTGACTCTTAAACTTGATGATACCAATCTTGGGCTCCTCTTGATGATCAGTGTAGTTTACATAAGCAGGTCTCTCTCTCAGCCATCTCTAAAAAAATCTATGTACTACGAGGAGTGCAAGAGAATTACGTCTTTTCTGTGGTTTAGCTCCATTACTGCATTGAACAATGATAAAGCTTGAAGATTAAGCTCAGTACTTTTCCCTTGACATGGTTGTGCCTACATCAAGGTTGCTCAGCTTGCTCCTTAGCCCCTTTTAATTTTTTGAGAACCATCCCCACCTTGCTTATTATACCTGTTGATTATAAATGAGCCACCTACATCAAAATATACATATATCAGGAGAACTCACTTATCCTTTTCCTAGCTGAGATCCCTCTACCTACCAACAAGTTGGAATGCTTGTCATAATCTTTGCTCTGGTACAGGGAGATGCTGTGTGCTTCAGTAAGTTATCTGGACCCATAAGACTATCCTATTTCTATTAAGCTCTATAAAAACCATAGGAGGGTATGGAATGCATGCTTGCATAAATCTAAAAGTCTACACTTTAATTATTTTGTGCTTTTGCAAAATAATCAATTGAGGCTGAAGTTTCTGTTTATTTGTTCAGAAACTAACAAGTATATTAATCAATTTGAAAGAAGCATTTGAATTATATGGGCAGGAAGTTTGAAAAGTTTTAAAAAATAATTGCAGACCCATTTTGATCTGTTTGTTATTTAGCAGAAAGAGAAACCGTTACAAATTTCATGAATGGTAAATGTTTTCATTAACTGTACATGTGGGCATGCTCATGCATTTTACAAACATACTAAGAGGCAAGGGGTCAGTCTGCATACACTGAGAACCCCTCACTACCTGAGTGCTTTCACAGGTTTGCAGGTCTGTTTTAGTCAAAATTAACAGCCATATTTTGATATTGTCAAACAATCAGAAGCCTAGAAATTTGCACCTACTTTTATGTCGAGGATATGAATTAAAAGTAACTTTGATAAACTGTGGGATTGTGAGGTTTTTTTCTCTCAATGATTCCAAAATGTGTGAGCAGTTAGGCATCTAGTTTGCATATACAGTTACACTGTATGACTGCATAAAGTGTGTATATGTGTGAAAATTGAAACTAAGTGTATCTGGCCATTTGCACATGGCATAAGTTGGCAACCTACTGCCTGTGTGCTGGATCTATCCTGTGAACCCCTGAACATGACCCATGGATGTGGGGCTGTGGTAGCATTTGGCAGTGGGGGGGCTTCAGCTGCAGACATTCTCCCTGTGCTGCCACAGGGACAAGCACTGGTGGCAGCCAGGTCCTAGCTCCTGTTTGCCTCTGACTTGGGGTGGGTCATTCTGGCCCACAGCTAGAAAAGGTTGCCTACCCATGCATGACGTGAGATTTCAGTAAAGATTTATTAAAGAGTAAGCATGTGGCTTTATGCACAACTTTCACATGGCCTTAAACTTGTGACACGTAGAAAATATGACTTCCCAGCTACCTGGCAAGGAGCATTAAAAGGCGGGGTCTGAATATATCAAACTGTTGCTTTTTAGGAATAATCCTCAAACCATTACTTCACCAGATATGCATTCGAACATATTGTGTGTGTGTGTGTGTGTGTGTGTGTGTGTGTGTGTGTATGTTTATGAGGAAACTGCTCTCTCATGCATCATCTGCCTTTTGATTTGACTGCCTGGACAACTTGCGTTAAAAGACTTTTCCTGAGCTAATGCTGAAGCTGAGTTTGATAGTCTCGGAGGCTCCTGAATTTGATTCACAAATACACGCAACAGCAACCAAAACTTCTCCTAACAGTGCTACATATAAATACTCCAGTAATATTCAAAGCAATAGATTTTCATACATTTAACAGGAAATCCTGGCATTACACAGGCTGTTCAGCACTTCATTCACCCCATTTGGACATTTCTGTAATAAAAACCTCCTCAGTGCTTCAAAGATTTTGTGGCGTGCACATCTTTGCTGTGGTGATCATTTTTTAGCCTCTGTTTTCAATGTGGCTCAGCCATAAACCTCACAGGTGAGGAATCCTTAATCTCTACTGAGATGGGGAAATATTTCCACTAAGAACTGTACTTAAACTGTCACGTTGTTTCACCTAGACAAAAATTATTAGTTGCTGAAAATTCTCAGTCACTGTTAATTTAGCCCAAATTCAAAGCTAAGTGAAAGTGCTGTATCCTGTTGTCAAGATCCAAGTTTATCCAGTCCTTCTGGATAGACTGCATGTACGATGGGATGATTTGATCTTTTTTTTTTTCTTTTAAGGCAGCCATAATTATTGAATTGTGAAGATTAAGACAACTGGACTATGACCAATGGGTCATAGTCACGTGCTCCAAGGGTGGGGAAGTGCTATAATTAGAGAGGCTTCAAGCATCCAGAGCATCTTATGTTTTAGCGTACCTGCACCTCAAAATGGTGGCGGGGTTGCTTTTATCTAAAGTCCCTCCCCCTCCCCCTCCCCCCCCCCTCCATTTTGAAGCTTGGGGACACCGATACACAAGACGTGGAGGCTGGCTGGAGCACAGTAATTACCACGCTTCAGCAGACTCAATCGAGTCTGCTCCAACGCACTGTAATTACAGCGGATTGGAGCAGTGTCTGTGCTCATGTACAGGCATCCAATGACTCTTGTATTTAGTAGGATATTAACAAAATTATTTCATAAATGCAGAAGACAAGAGGTTCATTTTATCATTTGAGAGCAAGCACAGGAGTACTGGGAGTGGCACAGTCATTCAACTAGTTTTCTAGGCATTGTGCAGACACGTGTAACACTTGTACTGTTCCAAAAAGTCACTGATTTGGAACTGGTTTACAGCTGTGTCAAGTTCTGTGGCTCTGGGACCAGGGAGTGGGAATGACCATGCAGCTCAGCATGCCTCACAGTGGGCAAGTTGTGGGGAGTGCTTGCATCCATGCTTTGGAGGTACCTGGTTGTGGCTCACCTGTGGTTGAGGGTGTTTCCACATTTCTACTTTGCCATCTCTCCTAAACATGAGTTGAGTACGTTTCAGTAGTCTGCAGTTGACCAAAGTCTATAGTGTGCTTGCTTGACTTGGGCAGGGGAATAAAGTTTGGATCCATGCTTTTGGGTTCTCAGAGGCTTGAGTGGAGAGAGTATGATGAGTGGCTGCAGTTGAGTTGGGAACGAGGACACCAGTGGTTATTAGAAAGATACCTTTTATTGTACAAGGAATGCACAGGAGCTCCTTGACAACGTGCCAACAAAACGGAGGGGAAAAGGGAGAAAGGCAGTAGAGTTCTGGCTGTGTACTAGACAGTTGTCACTGTGGGTGTGGGATGCCTGGAGGACTGACCAGACCTATGTCACAGTGTCCATACATAACACGGAATTGGTTCAAAATACTACTTGATTTTCCAGGTACCCTTTGAACTGCACAAAGCAGCTGTAAACTGGTATCACAGGCTTAGAGGTCTGTCAACTTCAGGTTTAAACCTCATTTAAACCAGTCTAAATGTTATGTGTATCGATGTCCAGGGGCATGCGTGCACAACACTTTAAAGCGGGTTAAAGGCTTTTGCAGTGCTTTAATGGTGTTGGTGTTTGCACACGTCAGTGGCGTATTGCGCATTAATTCCAGCTGCTGTAGCACATTCGGTGGCGTAATGTGCCTTAAATGACTTTGGGGCACAGCAAACTAAAACACTTCTGAGGAGTCTTAGTTTGCTGCCTTATAGCTGCAGAGTGAAGCACCAGGCTCTGTGCGGCTCAGGGTCTGTGCAGGCAGCCTGTGCAGGCATCCTGGCAGCAGCCTGAGAAGGCTGGGTCCACCAAAGGGAGGGGTGGGGGGGAAAGCAGCGAGTCTGATGTTTGGGTTTTTTTTCCCCTTGGAGCCTGCCTGCCTGTGTGAGCTGCCTGGGGACCCGGTTATAGTATCTTAGCGCTTAGGGTTGGAAGTGATCTAAACATATCATCAGGTCCGACCCCCTGCCCCAGGCAGGAACGAGTGCCAGGGCCATATCACCCCAGCCAAATATTTGTTCAGCCTCCTCTTGAAGACCCCCAAGGTAGGAGAGAGTACCAGAGAGGTCCTTCCCTGCGTGGCTGTGGTGCCCCCCAGGACCACCTGAGCTGGGTGCCTGCAGGTGGGTGCTGCCTGGGGTGGGGGCTGCCGCTGCTGCGGAGGGAAGCACCAGCTCTCCCTTTCCCCCCCGCCCCTGCAGCCCAGGGACCGCTCCACCCATCAGCAGCTCGCCTTCCCTCCCCACCACTGGAGAGGCAGGTAAGATGTACACGACACAGGGGTTTACTTCGCCCTAAATTGAAGCACTGTTTTTAAAAATCTACCGCTTCAATTTAGGGCCCCCATTTCATCTACATACACCCCAGGGTATTAGCATGTGATCCAAAAGGGCATGTGCTGTACAGCAATAGAAGTAATCATCATTACGGTGCTCATGACCTCTAAATGTAAATTGGTGCCATTCAGTCACAGTTGTGGCTTATTCAGTGCTGACCCTTATTTAGTAGAAACAAGATAAAGGCCATCAATCAAATGTGTATGTAAGCTATGGAAAGATTTATTATTAATTGGTAACTGTCAATTTATCCCTTCACCAAAAGCCTAATGACTTTTTTTTTCCTCCTAAAATATAGTGAGAAATTTAAATGTTTAAAATATATATCTAATTGGAAGACTGAATCCCAGCATCATGTGTGTTAGACATGCATAAAAGTCGAAGGTGACAAGTAAAAGTGTGCGCTTTTGATTTACATCCAGGGTGGCATGGCCATGTACATGTGTTGCTGAGGCATATGATTGGTTCTTGCAGATCTGTATAGATATTTCCCTTCTTTTGTTACATCAGTCAAGCAGCCCCCAGAGGAATACAGGCTTAGAAATAAAATTAATTTGGGAAGATGGGATGGAAAGATGCAGTTTCGTTCAGCTAAAAGTGTAAAACTCCTGGTAAGCGAAGCCTATTAATGAGCACATGAACAGTAACTATTAATTCAGATTGAAAGAAAATCAAGCCAGAATGATCAACATTGCCAAAGAAGACCCTCAGGGTGAAATGATTTAGAGGGGAAGGTGGGGAGGGGGAGGGAGAGAAGAAGCCACTAGGTTGTCATGCAACCCAGTATCCATTTTATGCGCCGAGAGGATTTCAGGGGATGTTGTTCATATGTGGAGCTCATTAGCTCTGCTTTGTAAATGCTCAAGCAGTATGTGCTTGCCCAGCATGTCATTAATTGTGAGAAAAATATCTATCTAAACCTTTTGCTCTCCATCAAGACATGAAGGGTCCCCCTTTCCCACGGTGAGAGAGTCTCCTTAGTGATTGGTGAGAACCCAGAGCTTGCGGAGCCAACCAGCAATTAGTGTCTTTGCTTTGTTCTACCAGGAGACATTAACACTAACAGTGATGAACTAAATTCTCCTAAAATCCTCTCTTCCTCAATGCTAAGCAAGCATCCTTTTCATTTGATTTCAAGATTTACAGTGGGAGTATGTGAGCAGATATGGGGAAATGGTGCATTTTCCCTCAGTAGTTTTCCTTGGCTCTGTTGTACCTTGAAAAACAGCTCTGCACTGAAAGTACTACATGGGCTCATGGAGAACTACGTTGTTATGCTACCCTTCCAAATGACCCAGCATCTGCCGATCCAAACTAGTTTTGCTGAGTGGCGTAGAATGGAATCAGAACAATGTCTACCATACTTCTTTGTGGTTTGATTATCAGGCAACTGGGCTGATTTCCTGGACCCTCTAAAAAGTCCCTGGCAATTTTACCATTGACTTCAGTAGGATTTCAGCCAAATTCTGAATGAATTGCCAGGACTGCCTAGAGTTAGTAACGGACCTGCTAGAGGTGTTTCAATACCTGTCTCTGATTGTAGGCATTTCTTCCCCTTTGTGCGTGGCATTTAGAATTGATGATTAACATCATATTGATGAATTTTTGGCTCACCTTCCAGTTGCTCAAGTGTGATGACCATCTTGGCCAAGGTACCAAGAATCTCCAAAGTTAAAAGCACTGGCTGCCCCACGTAGAGTTAAGCTTCTGTAATTGGACTCTGGAAACATACTCCCTTTGGATCAGCTTGGAAGGGGCTCGGAAACATTCTCCCAGTGGCTTCACTAGTATGCCAAGAAGGAAAAGATTGTAAGAGCCTGTGTGAGCAAATGTGTGAGCTTGTGCCTCTGTGTTGTGCTCTCATGCTGGTTTTTTTTGTCAGTTGAAGTAGCAAGATTCCTACAACAGTACCAGTACAGCATGACAGTTTCTCAATGCAAAGGGTCTCATCACCTCAAAGCTCAAAGGAAGGGAAAAAATCCTATGTATGCTGCTTACATGTGATGGAAGCTAGTACGAACTGAATACACTACATCTTTTCTTTGTATTCTTTTGGGAAGCATCCACAACATCTATCTGTTTGCAAAAAAAAAAACACGACAGCAGCACTTTTCATTGTGTCAGCAGGTTGGTTAGCAGCATTTGTAGGGATGCTGGTATGACTTCTTCACTGCTGTGAAGGAAGTATTTGTAGTCGTGGGTCTCACATCAGTATTTCAAAGTAGATTGAAGGTGGCAGCCATATGCAGCAGGGTTCCTGATAGACTCTAGGGAAGAGACTCTCTCTGCCAGCTAGAGAATATTGGCTTCATTCTTCCAGGCTGAGATGTCGCTCAGTTATAGGGATTGCTGTCACAGTCTGCACATTTCTCTCTCTCTCTCTCCCTCTGCCCTGCCCTCCCCCTTTTTGCAAGACAGAAGCATTTAAGCACAGTCTTGGCATCTTCATGCTTATGAGATGCCCATCATTGATAGTGGAACAGCAGGGATGGAATATTAGAGAGATAGAAATACAGTTACTGCACACTTCAGGCACTTGCAGCACCAGTGGCACCAGCAGTTTGAGAGTTTTAATAGAGCTGTCATCTTGCGAGCAACCGTCTGGCAGGATATGATATTGCAGCTGCCCTGCCTCAATTTCCTCAGTAGACTTTTCTGTCCACTCCAGTGGCTTATGGTTCAGATCTTCATCCAGGTTACATACCCTTCCTCCTTTCAGGATGCCAGATTCCAATGTCTTTCAGAGTCTTTTCTTCCCTTTAGGTTGGGCATCAACACCACTATAGCTTGGCTGGTCAAGCCTGAGATGGCAATAGTGAGAGACTTGTAAGTTAGTCATATGACATAATCTGAAGTTTCCACTAATTCAGGGTAGGAGTGGTTCAAATTATAGAGACAGATTCCCGATCAGGTTCACAAATTCTCCATAGGGATATTTTAAATGCAGCTAGCCTTCACCTTCCCTTCAATGAGTCACCGCCTCCTCCAATCCAGTGTATGGTCAGAAAGAGCAGGATTCAACCTTAACACTTGTGTAATAAGGTGGGGAGTGGGGGGCAGGGGGAAAAACATACTCCCACTTTGCAGCAGCAGCATCTTAGTAAATGAGCACAAGGGTCAAGGTGACCTTGTAGAACTTAGTGCCATCTTTAAGGGAGCTCTGGAGTTTCCTTGAAACTCCATGGTGGGGAACAGAAGCCTTGAGACCTAGTGTATGATTGTTATGGAATTATCAGGGTTTCCTTGCTGATGTTATAGCATAGTACCTATGTTGTATAAAATTTCTCTGAGTGTTCATTTTTAGAGCTGCCATTAACATAAATTTCCCAGTTCCCTCTGTACTGTGGATATAGGGCACATCTACGCAAGATATTTACTGCAGAGCTGCCTAATTAGTTCTGCAGTAAAGTCAGCATCTACACATGCAGCTCTATTAGGCTGCAGTAAACTAATTAACTCCTCCACAAGTTAATACTTGTAAACACAAGTACTATCCTGTGGTGGCATTATTTAATACACAGTAATGCACGTGTAGATGCTGATGGGGCTGCCTGGGACATGAGGGTGCTTCAGTGTAGGGGCTGCCTGCCATCTAGCCCTGCGCTGGAGCACTCTTATGCCCCGGCCAGCCCCTCCGCAGCCGAGGAGCTGGGTTGGAGCAGCCCCGGGCTGGGAAGCTAACCCCCTGGTCTCCCTGCCAGCCAGGGCTGCTTCAACCCAGATCAACATGCTGCAGTCCCAGGAGCGTGTGTTAACATGGAGTTATGCGTTGGAGTTTATTACATCACATTGATTATGTGTAGACGCATCCATAATGTTTAAGATAGGATTTAAATCCTTATTATTCAGGTTACAAGCCAGAGTTAAGTCTACCTGGGATAGCTTTTGCTTTTAAGCCTCTGCAATTGGACTCTGCACACATGCTCCTTTTGGATCAACTTGAAAGAGGCAACCTCTGGGGGGGAGAAGCTCCTCTTTTGGGCAAGATTATCCATAGTATCCCACTGCAGAAGTTTCTTGTACCTGCATGCGAAGAACTAGATACTGGCCTCTGTTAGGAGACAGGATGTGGGAAATGGTAGATTACTGATCTATTCTAGCACAGCAAGTCTTATGTAACCACCCTGTCAGTGTACTAAGAAGATGAAAAAATAGCTGTCCCTAAAAGGAATTTGCACATTACTCAGAACACAAAGGAACAAACAGCCAGAACATTTCAGATTTCCATTGGTCTTGGAAGATTTTTTCCCCCAAAAGAGACCGATTATATTACATGCAAACTTTACTTTGAAGATGGATTCCTGTGGCAGATTGGCGTTATCTGGTTACCATGGGCTGCTAAAACAGAAAGAAACTTAAGTTAGGAGGAGGGTTTTTTTGTGTGTTTGGGAGGTTTCTTGGGCTTTGTTTTGTTTGTTTCACATTTTTGGCACATCCAGCTCCTAAAGGAGAGCTACAAATGTTATCAACATTGCATTTAGTTTGTTAACACCTTTTTGGATGGCATATGGCTAATTAACAATCCTGACTTAATGGGCAAGCTAGGAAAAGAAGTCCCTCCTAACATCAATTTAAAGCATGTTAAGGTTTGTTGTTTAATCGGGAATAAAGACATTGCTGAACCTAGAGTTTAGCAACCTTTTTCAGTCACACAGCACAAGCTGTGTTCTTTTTTTAAATACAGGTCTACTGAGAAACTGGAATTTTAAATTGCCATAACGTTTGATGATAGGAGAAGGAGGAAGACTACTTTCTTTCCAGTAGAGCTGCATTTCATTGACAATGGTGCTAACAACATAGTGTGTGGGGTTTTACATGTTTCCTAGACTTGCACATTGGCAACAGGAAGCACCCTTATTTGGTCCCTTGAAAATAGTGTTCGGTATTATGCGGTAGACTCTTCTGACTGTTGGTCCTCCAAAGTAACTGTTGCCTTGCTGTCTCAAATGAATCGGTGCAGACCTCAGTGCTCAGTCAGCAGGTGCATATTGCC
>NW_005842033.1:2582178-2586151 GCF_000455745.1 Alligator sinensis | reverse complement strand
TTGAGGGTCCAGCAGCAGTTATGCTGCCAATAATATTTCAGTAGAATTGGAGGAATGTTGTAGTTGTGATAATCCAGGAAATATGAAGCAAGGATTTTTTTGGTGGCACTTTGTGCCTGAAAACTCCTCTAACATCTCCAACTATTCAGTTTGTCTAATAAAAAATATCAGCAAAAAAAATCCTTGCCTCAGTAGCATTTTAGTAATAAAATGGGGGTCTCAAAATATGGATAATGCTGAGCCCTCTGCTTAGACTAACAAGTTAGAAGTAGGTGGAGGGAGAAGGTTTAAGTGCAGGTTTAACTGCGATGATTAAATGAACGTTAAATTATTCCATTTCTTTTATGAAGTTAGATTCTGTGAAACTAATGGGAACAGTGTGCATATATCCAAGGCTAATATTTGGCAGATAGTGTGGGTTCAATAACCTGGTGGGGTAGGTTGGGGAAAGTGTAGCATTCAAGTGCCAAGTGCTGAGCATCTCCCGAATGGATGCTGCAACATCAGCCAAGCCCTAGAAGTATTATAAAATGGAGGGAATTTTTATTCCACAGGCACTTCAGTCCTAAATTGCTTACTACTCCTGTAGCTTGGTGTGTGTGTGTGGATCAGGGGTGGGCAAAATGCGACGCGCGGGCCAGATGTGGCCTGCCAAGCCATTCTATCTGGCCCATGGGGCCCCTAAACAGTTTAGAAAATTAATATTTATCTGCCCCTGGCTGCCTGTCATACGGCCCTTGATGGCTTGCCAAAACTCAGTAAGCGGCCCTCCGTCCAAAATAATTGTCCACCCCTGGTATAGATGAACCAGCCAGAAGGTTCGGTATAATCTTCCAAGTAGGAATTTATTAATGAGAACAGTTTAGGGGTTGTTTGTTTGTTTGTTTTATAAATCAATGTGATTACAACAGAAAAGTTCAAACAAAAGACAGGCATAATTATGTACACAAAACATCCAGCAAGCTGCTTATTTCTTTTTTGTATTTTATTTTTGTAGTATCATTTGTAAGCCTCATCATTTAGTGGCAAATATACTTAACAGAGCACCTGCATCATTGGCAATTCACTTTGACCTTCAAGGCAGGCACCATCCCTTAGACTTTTTGGGTATCTGGCCAATTTTCTTATAGCACCTGATATTTTTGTTTATGCAGTGGATTTCAGAAGTACAGAGGCATCCTGTTAGCAGGTACATCTCCTGGGGACATAGGATCTACAAAACCCATGTTTTTTTCACATTCTCTTAAGCCACTTACAATACATTAAGCTTTAAAAAAGCCAACTTCTTTTCTAAATGCGCTTGGCATTTTTTCCCATTGGTAAAAGTATATTAATAGTAGTTTTGAGCAGAATCCTGTTCATACTCTTGTACATTACTTCATCCAATTAAAACTGAACATTAACAGTATCTCACATTTTCATTCATCGGCACAAAGAGCTACTGCACAGCATTTTTTGTGTTGGGACATTGCAGTTGTTCAGTTCAGTGAGAAGATGAGCTAGTGTGAGATCTAAAGGTTTCTGCCTTTGCATAGAAAGGACTTTTCCCTCAGTGAAGTTCATGGTGATAAGGCACAATGCCTGCCTTCAGGAGGAATAAAACCAGAGCTAAGAGTGTAGCTTTAGCTTGCAAAACTAAGCAGCAGGCAGCAGCAGCTTATGGGTCTCTGCACAGGATGTTTTCTCTGGTAAGTTCTGCTACTGCTTGCATAAAATTGTGCCTTTTTAAAGAAGGTCAGGAGGGTGACCAGTTATGCATATTCTGGGCATGATGCATTTAATCAAATGAATGGTTTGGTCATTGCTCTGAGTAATAATAATAATTGAAAAGAGTGAACAGGCAAATTTCTTAGAAATGTTACTGTGTGTGTATAATTGATGGTTTTCAGATGCAGATGGATTTTTTTTTTTAGCAATTCTAACAAAGGCATATATTACATATTAACAAATAACGTAGTTAATGAATCACATGAAAATGTTATTATATTTCCCAAATTACATTTTAGTTGGACAAAAGACAATTGATTTAACTGTTGTTGACCCCAAATATAACTTGTGCCTAAGATACCAAAACCTGAAAAGGCGGGATTATATCCGACTCACTTGAAATAACTAAAGCACTAATAGAGCTAGAGTTCTGCTGCATACTTTTAAATTTGATTGAATCTCTTCCTCCGCTTTCAGTGTCCGCCATTATTGTGGGAGACAAACAATCCTCTGCACACGTACAGGCTTGGCAATGCTAACCTGACCAGCACTACCCAATGAAAGGAACCTGGGGGTAATAATAGACCACAGTGTGAACGTGAGCTGGCAGTGCGACGCTGTAGACAGCAGGGGTAGCAATACCCTGGTATGCATTAATTGATGCATCTTCAGCAAAACCAAAGAAGTGATTCTCTCACTCTGTGTTCAGTTCTGGGTGCTGCACTTTAACAAGGACATAGTAAAGCTTGAGAGAGTCCAGAGAAGGGCCACCTGTATGATCAGAGACTCATGTGGCAAGCCATACAAGGAAAGGCTAAGGGATCTGGGACTCTTCAGCCTGAAAAAAAGAAAGCTGAGAGGGAGCTTGGTAGCAGCTTACCGCTACATCTGAGCTGTACATCAAGGGTTCACCAGGGCACCCTTGGGGAAAAGTAGGAGCAATGGTCACAAATTCCTGGAAGACCATTTCAAGTTCAACATTAGGAAAAACTATTTCACAACTAGGGTGTCCAGATTGTGGTGCAATCACCTACCCTGGAAATCTTCAAGAGGAGACTGGACAGGCTGCTTGGTGCAGGGGGCTGGACCCGATGATCTTCTGAGGTCCCTTCCGGGCTTACCGTCTATGAATCTATGAATTATTAGTGGCCTCGATTCTGAAGCCTAGTATATTGCTTTCTAATGAAAATGCTGGTGTTTCTCAGAATTTTGGCCAAAAGAATGATATTGGATAGTGTATACTGTATCTCCATGTACAGCACAGAGGGAGATTAAAGACCAATTTTTTCCTCAGTGAGAAGTGGTTGCCTACAGGATTCTGTTTTGGTGTCTACCTGTCCCTTAGGAAAAGTTGCAAGTTGTGGCTTCTTATTTCAAAATGGCTTTGATAAGGAATAATTTTGTATTCAGGAAGGGGGCGGGGGAAGGGGAGAGGGAGGAGGTGGAGAAGAAAGGACTCTAAAGACTTATGAAAGCTGGGCCTATCCCTGTCCAGTAGGTAGTTAGTTTCTAAGGCAAGTGGATCTGCAGTGATGTAAATCCAGTCATGTTTCCAGAAAATAAAAAGCTAAAGGTTCTTCAGCTAATGCACAGATACCAGCTAACCAAAAAAGATCTGACACTGAAAGAGTTAAGTGTTGTTTTATTTCTTCTTTATGACAACTGTGCGGGCCGGGAGCGACCCGAGCCCTTTTCGCGCTGCACGCGGGCTGTGGCCAGCAGCCTGGGCACGCCGGGGCGGAGAGAGAAGGCCTTTGAGCTGGAATTAGGCACGGACGCGTAGCGGTAGTTTAAAAGATTGTTTACTTACACCGAGATGGCAGTGGTGCAGGCTGGAAAACTTGATTAAGTTGCAGTTACAGACAAACAACACAGATGGTCTCGTGGAGGTTGCTAGGCTCCACGGTGCAGAGCTCCGGATGCTCTGGGTGAACGAGCCACCAAAATAGAAATCGTAAGTACGTCTTATAAAAGTTGCGTTCGAAGACGGGAAGAGGTGGGCGGTGGATCAGGCCGCCACGCTCCTCTGGATCTCACACAGGGTTTCTATTACCCTGCCATGTACCCAGAGTCCCCACGAGATGGATGTGGAGTCCTCTTCGGCTTGGGCAGAAACTGCTCAAGCCTTTTATACAGCTAACAGGCCAATCGCTAGCCGTCACGTGTGAATAATTTAGCACTAGCCAATCACGGGGAACAAATTTGCATACCGGTGGCAGGAACTCTTTTGCAACGTGCATTCCTCTTGCAACATGAGCAATGCACT